>NW_003852503.1:428075-437982 GCF_000181295.1 Otolemur garnettii | reverse complement strand
GGCTTGTCAAAGATCAGGTACCGGTAAGTAGTTGGGTTCATCTGTTGGCTCTCTATTCTGTTCCATACATCTACCTCTCTATTAAATCAATGTCTTTAAAGTTTTTTGCCCAGTAGAATGGACCTAGCATTTCAGGAAGATACTTACTTCTGCCTTTCTTTGTAATACTGTCAATCCTCCAAATATTTTTTTTCTGAGAAAGATGAAAAAAGGTACAACATAAGAAAAATTACAATCACTACACTTAGATGCCAAAAGAAATATTTTTCTTCTAATAACAGACTCTCAAGTAAAAAAATGTATTAAAAAAATACCTGCTATCTCCTTTTTCACATCTTAAATGGCAAGAAGATATGAAAGCAGCAGTTTTCAGCCACCTTTGTAGTCAATAAAGTTGTTGACAGTTTTACTCCTTCCCATCATAAAAGGGCTGAAATAGGTAAGGGTGACGCCTGGACAATTAAGTAATACACTGAAACAATGCAAGGGAGAGAATACAAAAGTTTACTAAATCAAAGCAATTGGTACAAGATGTTTCAGGTTGGACTGCTTGGGAAAACATGCTCTATGTGCTTTTTGATGGTTATTACAGGAAAACAGGTACATTTACATCCCCTGCTACTATCATAATCTTGGAATTGCTTCTATCACATACACAGTTCCATCTCTTGGTGTAGATCCTGAAAAATAATGAAGTTCCTTTCTGGGTAAGAGCCAGAGCTAAGCTTTTATGGGGTTGTGCCTATCTTGCTGGACTCTCCCATACTCTCCTAAACCCTTCTGCTCTGCCTTCGTATTCCACTTTAACCTAGAAGAATTGCACCCACGCTGACAATGCGATCAGTGCTGGAGTCATAGTAGAGGAAAATGAACTTGTTCTACCCTTATCTCACTGTCCACAAGGAAAACCTACCATGATACCTCATTATAGCATGAGGAGTGATGAACTGAAAAATGAGAGGTCAAAAGTATGACACATAATTAATAAATCCATAGAATGCTGGAGCTATAGGAGAGGGAGATCACTTAGTATATAACTTTCTTATTTTATAAAAGTGAAAACTGTCGCCCAGAGAAATTAAATTATTTGCACCAAATCACCATGGCAGTGAAGAAATGGAAAACAAGGCAAAATGATTCCTACTGACCTTTTTGAGCAAAGATCACATTAGGTAAAACTACTTATCATAGGAGTATTTGAAGTTTTTGACACTTAACAAATATTTATTAAGAGCCTAGTATGTGCCAAGCATAGCTTGAAGAACTGGAGATACAGCATTGAACAAGGCCCGAAAAGAATCCCTGCCATTGTGAAGTGTCCCATCTAGTGGAGAGAGAAAATAAACATTAAATAAAATGTGAGTATGTCATGCAGTATCATGAAGACAAAACAAAGAAAGGGGATAGAGAGCACTTATGCTTGGGAGTGGGTGAGAAGGTTGCATTTTGAAATAGGATGTTCGGGAAGGCCGTTTGAGAAGGCATAGCTGAGCAAAGGTTTGAAAGAGGCAAGAAGGTGAGTCAGACACCTGAGGAAGAAGTGACCCCTGGCATAGCAAACCATAAATTGGAAAACCCTGAATCACAGGTGTCCCTGGAATGTCCAAAGAAAAACAGGGTCAGTGTAGCTGGGAAGACTGAGCAAAAGGAAAAGTAGCAGGGGATAAAGTCTCATAAGTAATTGGGATCAGGTTTTGTAGGGTCTTGTATGACACTGTATGGACAGTAGCTTTCCTGAGTAAAATGAGTAGCCAAAAAAGGCTTTAAGCAGAGAAGAGATGGGATCTTACTCATCTTGAAGACTGTTCTCTGGTTGCTAAGAACAGTTTACAGGGAACAAGTATGGAGGCAAGAAAACCAATAGGGTCCGGGGAGGGCTATTGCGGTAACTCAGGTGACTCATGATGACAACTTGAGCCAGGGTTGTAATGAGGCAGGCACTGAAAAATAGTATTTTGAGTATATTTTTTTAAAAAGAGCCAACAAGGATTAGATATGGGTTGTTTAAGAAAGATGGGAATGAAGGGTAACTCCATCCTTTATGACCAGAAGAAACAGAAGACAGAGTTGTTATTTACTGAGAGGGAGGGAAACTATAGTGAGAAAAACATTTTTTTGTTGGTTGGTATTTTTGGTGAGTGTGTGTATCAATGGAGATCAGGAAGTTGGTCAGGGGATGTGTTAAGTTTGGCTGCTGTATGGAGAAAATACACAAGGTGCGAACAGGAAGATTAATTGGGAAACTCTTACAATAATCCATGGGAGAGATAATGGTAGTCTGGACTAGGCATCTGGCAGCAGAAGTAATGTGAATTATAAACATACAGTAGAATCTCTCTAAGTTGACCGCTCAAGGGGCTAGAACAAACTGGTCAACACACAGAGGTGGTCAACATAATGAACTAGGGCTGAGTACATGTGGCACATGCCTAGTCTATGAAAATTAGGTTAGCCTTAGGAGGTGGTCAACTACAGAGGCTCTACTGTATTTTGAAGGTACAGCTGACATAATTTGCTTATAGAGTGACTGAAGAAGGATGAGAGAGACAGACAGACAAAGAGGGGAGTCAATCATTTCTATAAGGCTTTTGGCCTCAGTAGCTAGAAAGATGGATTAGCTTTCACTGATTTAAGGAAGACTAATAAGAGCAAATTTGTGGAAAATCAAAAATCAAGTAGGCAGTCAGGGTTATAAGAGTCTGAGGTTCTGGCTTGGCGCCCATGTAGCTCAGAGGTTAGGGCACTGGCCATAGATACCAAGGCTGGCAGGTTTGAACCCAGCCTGGGCCTGCTAAACAACCACAACTACAACAGAAAAAATAGCTGGGTGTTATGGCAGGTACAACTTGGGAGCCTCCTACTTGGGAGGCTGAGGCAAGAAAATCAGTTAAGCCCAAGAGTTTGAGGTTGCTGTGGGCTGTGATGCCACAAGCACTCTACCCAGGGCAACATAATGAGACTCTGTCTCAAATAAATAAATAAATAAATAATAAAAACCAGTCTGAGGTTCTAAAGGTCTGGACCACAGATATAAATTTGGGGGTTATCAGTCTATAGGTGATATTTAGTTCTGAAACAAGGAGAGATTACTGAATGAGCAAGTGAAAAGCAAGATAGAACACAAGTCTAAGAATTGAGCTCTGGGACACTCCAATGTTAAGAGATTAGATATGGGGACAAAAACAGCAAAGGAAACAAAGAAGTAAAAGCCAGATGAAGATGGGAGATAAATCTGAAACTTTGGTTTTATAGGAGCCAGGTAATAAGGTATTTAAAAAAGGAAAAATTGATCACTTATGTTTAATTTTGTTGATAGATCAAGTAAGATAGATTCTGAGAATGGCCACTGGATTTAGCAAAGGTATGGATGACTTTGATAAGAGTACTTTCATTTGAGAGGTAAAGGCAAGTAGTTTCATTAAAATGCATTGAAGACCAAATATGAGGAGGGGAATAGGAACAGGAAGTATAGACAACTCAACAAGTCTTGTTATAAAAGGACATGGAGAAGTTGGGTGGTAGCTGAAGGAGGATGTGGGATAAGGCGGTGTTTTCTTTATCTCCTTTCTTCTTTTGATCTGGTTGGTGTTTAAGATGGGAGAATCACAACAGGCTTATACTGATAGGGATACTCGAGTAGTCAGGAAAAAACTGATAATACAGAAGAGTGAGGAAAGAAATGCTGAAGCAATGAGTAGGTGGGAGGGAGCTGAAATTAGCCACAAGTCAGGGTAGGCCTAAGACAGGAGAACACATAGTTCATTCACATTAATTGGAACTAAGAGATGCAAGTAGGTGGGCAGATCTGATGAGCTTGTGGAAGAATTTCCCTTTTGACTGCTTGTTTTTTCAGTGACAGGGAAAGTGTTATACCAACACAGGCTGAGCATGAGAAAAAAACCTATCTGAAGTTTGAGGAAAGTAAAAAAATGAGATAGTTGCCTAGAAAAAGTTCATTCTTATTCAATGATTTTTCAATCAAAATGCTTGCCACTAACTTAAAATTTGGGCCCAAATTTCCTATTACCCCACCCCACTCTAGAAATCAAAATCTACTCATTTATGCTCAGTTCTTACCTTTAGGCCTTTCTTTCTCATAAGTTCTTGTTAATCTAGAAAAATGGTAGAGTTTGTCCTTACAACTCTGATTTCATAAACTTGCAAATTAAAAATACTCTCAAAATTCCAGCTCCTTTCCAAAGCACATTCATCCAACTCAACAAGATTCACACTGCTGTTATGAAGGGTCACAGGACTTAGTCTTCCTCTTTGATAGCTGTAGCTACTCCAGCATTCTCAAACCCTACAATGATAAATCATTAGACACTGTCTACATATGATTAAATCACAATGGAAACACACACTCATTCTCAGTCGGAATTTATATTCACAGGCTGAACCCAAGAGAAGAAGACTCAAAAGTTTCCTAATCCTATGAAAGATCTAATCTCATCATGATTCTTCTAGTAACATGACACAGACAAGACTAATCATCTATTTCAGATTACTAAACTGAAAAATGGAATGAAATAGCCCAAAAACTTGTTGTATAAGACTAAAGAAACAGATAAAACAAAACTCAATTCAACTTATTCTAGGAATGTAAAGAGGTTTACCACTTCAAAACCAATTAATGCAATACATACTATTAATAGAAAAACCACAACACATGATAATAGAGGCAGAAAAAGCATTTGCCAAAATCCAACATCTTTCCATGATAAAAATACTCCACAAATTAGTAATAGAAGGAAATTTATCAACCTGATAAAGGGCATTCAGAAAAACCCACAGTGACCATCCTACATAATGGTAAAAGATTATATGTTTTCTTCCTAAAATCAGAAACAAAACAAGGATGTCCACTTTGCCATTTCTATACAACAATGTACTGGATTTTCTAGCCAGGGTAATTAGGCAAGAAAAAAGTAAAAGTCCAAATGGAAAAAAAGAAGTAAAATTATCTCTATTTGTGGAGTACAGAATTTTACATACATTAAAAAAACCTTGGGCGGCACCGGTGCCTCAGTGGGTAAGGCGCCAGCCCTATATACCAAGGGTGGTGGGTTCAAACCCAGCCCCAACCAAACTGCAACAAAAAATAGCTGGGCATTATGGTGGGCACCTGTAGTCCCAGCTACTCAGGAGGCTGAGGCAAGAGAATCACCTAAGCCCAGGAGTTGGAGGGCTGTGAGTTGTGACGTTACAGTACTCTACCAAGGGTGATAAAGTGACAGTCTGTCTCTTAAAAAAAAAAAAAAACCAAAAAAACCCCAAGATGCCCTCTACAAAAATTATTAGAACTAATAAAAGCAAATTGTATTTCTACACACCTGTGATGAAAAATCTGAAAATAAAATTAAGAAAACAATTCCATTTACAATAGCATCAAAAAATAAAATACTTAGGAATAAATCTAATAAAATAAGTACAAATTTTATACTCTGAAAACTATACTATAAAAGACATTAAGAAAAATTTAAATGACTGAAAAGACATTCCATGTTCATAGATCAGATGGCAATAGTCCCCAAATTCATCAACAGATTTAACGCAATCCCTATTAGGATCCGAGCTGGATTTTTGTAGGATCTTAAAATTCATGTGAAGAAAGGGATTCAGAACTGCAAATAATCTTTAAAAGGAACAAAGTTGGAAGCCTTACACTTAACTCCAAAACTTACCACAAAGATACAGTAATCAAGACAGACTGTACTGACATAAGGATAAACATATGAAATCAATGTAACAGAATTGAGAATTCATAAAACTCTTACATTTAATGTCATTCCAATGGAACAAATAATAGTCTCCTTCAACAAATAGTGGTAAGACACAGGTTATCCACATGGAAAAGAATAAAGCTGGACCCCTATGTAACAGATAAATTAAAAATACAATGAAGTATCACCGCTTCACATCCACTGGGATGAAAGAGACCGATAGTGACACGTGCTGGTGAAGATGTGAAGAATTTGAACCCTATACATTTGCTGGTAGGAGTGTAAAATGATACAGCCACTTTGGAAAATTTTTTAGTTTCTTAAAAGGTTAAACGTAAAGCTATCATAGGACCAAGAACTCCATTTCCAGGTATATATACCCAAGAGAAATGAAACATGTCTACAAAAAGACTTGTAAACAAAAGTTCATAGCAGTAATTTATAATAGTCAAGAGTGAAAGCAATCCAAATATCTATCAACTGATGAACAGATAAATTAAATGTGGTATATAAACTATTATTCAGCAGTACAAATCAATGAAATACTGATACATGCTACAATATGGATGAATTTTGAAAATATAATGCTAAATGAAAGACTCCAATCACAAAAGATCACATATCATATATTACATTTATAGGAAAAGCCCATAGCCTAGCCAGGCGAAGTGGCTCACATCTGTAATCCCAGCACTGTGGGAGGCTCAGGCAGGAGGATTGCTTGAGCTCAGACATTTTTATCTGAGCAAGAGTGAGACCCTAATGATACAAAAAACTTTAAAAACCCCAGCCAGGTGCCGTGGTGAGCAACTATAATCCCAGTGAATAGGGAGGCTGAGGCTGTATGATGCCTGCAGCCCGAGTCTCAGGTTTCAGTGAGCTATGATGACCCCACTGCACTCTGCTCAAGGCATAGGGTGAGAATATGTCTCAACAATAACAAAAACAAACAAAAAAACCCTAAAATGTACCACTGTAATCATTTTTTAAGTATACAACAGTTCAGTAGTGTTAAGTATATTTATGTTGTTGTGAAACAGATGTCTAAGACTTTGGCATCCTACAAAACTGGAACTCTGTACCTACTCAACAACAACTCCCCATTTCCTCTCACCCCGAGTGCCTGGCAACCACCATTTCATCTTCTATCTCTGTGAATTTGACTACTTTAGGCACCTCATATAACAGTATTTGTCCTACAGGATTTCTTTCCTTCTTAAGACTGAATAATATTCTCTGTTGAATATACTACATATTGTTTATCCATTCATCCACTGATGAACACTTGAGTTGCTCTTGGGTATTGTTAATACTACTACTATGAACACGGGTATGCAAATATCTATTTGAGGTCCTACTTTCAATTCTTTTGAATATATCTATGCCCAGAAATGGGACTGCTTGATCATAAATGCTCTAAAATTTGACAGTGATGATGGTTGCAGAATCCTGAGAATATACTAAAGACCACTAAATCTTACACTTTATATGGGTGAATTATATATGATTGTATATAACATGTGAATTATACCTCAAGAGAGCTGTTAAAAAAATAATACTCTTAGAGGCTGAATCAAGCACCATAAGTAATCAAATAATTAACTTGGCTAAATAACCAGCCAATTTTGTCATTTGGGTAATTTTTTTTCTTATTTTCAATGCCCTGGATAGATGTTTAGGCATTTTTTGAGACATAACTTAAGTGTATCTTCAGCACTTACATTAGAGAAAGTAGGGAATTTATAAACCTTTTCATGTTTTGCATTAGGAAATACTACTGTGAAGAAGTAACAAATTCATACCAACTATGGCAATTTTTGTTTCATTTGCCCTTAGCCATGTCATTCACCAGATATTTTAAAGATAAAAAACTTTACTCATTTTCACTTCAGATTCCCTTTTTGAAAAATGTCACGCATAATAATTTCACATAAAAGGAATTCAAAAAACAGTTTATTCCCCTTTTTTATAATAAAAAATTATATAATTAAAAGTTCTATATCTAATGTTATTGAATGGAGAGGCAATAAATTGAAAGAAAAACAGGAGAGAAAGAATTTTGAGAAAAAAATAGGCATCAAGTTCATCTCTAATTCTTATACACAACTAGAAAAGCTAGTGGTAATACAGATGGCAACTGATGCGCAGAAACGCATTTCATCACCACCTTATCTGCTTCATCCAGACATTTTCAATATTGTCAAGCTCAAAGATACAGTAGTAGAAAGATGCTAAATGAAATAATCTCAAAGATTTCTCATGACCTCTTCTGATGAGAGCTGAGCAAAGTAAGATAAATCTTAGTTGTCTGACTAATCACTTTTTAAAATAATAAGCTCCATATGGTTCACAAAACAGTATGATGGGTTTGGAAGTCAACTGTCAATCTTGGTTCTAAGACAGGGATTGAAGTAATGGTTTATAATCTAATTATGAAGACAGCTGTCATATGGGACAGTATTTCCTTCCAGATTACACATCCTATACACATCAACAACTTTTCTTAAAAAAACTCTCAGGGTTGATTTTGAATAAAGGCCCAAATACTACCAGTTGATTTCAGATTCTTATTACAGATTTTTTAAAGTCCATTTGTGTGCAGAAGCAAAATTACGAATGGCGACTCGAAGAGCTGAGTTCCCCTCAGAGGTTTCACAGGAATTGATGACTGAATGTAGTGCCCGAGTATATGCTGCAAATAAAGGTCAGCACAGTGAATAAAGGCAAATTCTAAACCTCTCCTACTCTCCACCCCATTGGTACTGCTTCTTTACTCAGAGTCTCATCAGTATTGACTTTAATGACCCACTGAATAAACACTTACTAAGTACTAACGATATGACAAGCACTCTGTGAGGACAGATAAGAAAATGAGGAGGATGGACATGAAAATAATTAAGTTGCCATGTAATACTTCCAAACCAGAAGCATATACAAAACGTCATCACAGAATGGATAAATGAACACCTATACAGGAAGGGATAGAAAAGATTTCTAGAAGTAGTATTATTTAAGATGGTTCTTGAAGGATTAACAGGAGTAAAGGAAAGAAAGCATTACAGGCCAAGAAGTGAATGAGTGAGGTGCAAATGGCATGTAGCTGGAATAGCAAGTTTGATAAGGTAGAGTAGGGCTTGGGTCCAAAGAGAAAATATGGCAAATATACTGTGCATTTCAGATTGCAATGTTTTAGAATAGAGAGATGGAATGATCAGATTTGTGTTTTAAAAAATACAACTTATAGGACTGGTAAGGTACTAATACCATACAGAAGAGACATTAAAAATATAAATGCAGTATTTTCATGGTATACATAAGACCTATATAATCTCTACAGTATATAAATCAATATATTTAGGATGAACAGGAAACAGAAACATTAGTGACAACAGGAAGGGATCCATTTTTTAGCTGGGATTTCCAATAGGAGTTTATACTGTTTCTCATTTTCCTCTGTCTCCTGGCAGAACTGGCAGTGAAATGTACATATATGAAAATAACTCTGTGTTACATACTATTAAAGTGTCTGGGTAATAGAAAATTCAACTGCAGAGTCCTAACTTACAAAAGGCAAATTCTACTAGTCTTCAATTAAAAAACTATCTCAAGGCCTCCTACAATGAAATGAGGTGAAAATACTTACTCAGCACAAATGGGAGCAAGAAGATAACAGATCTCAAAGAAAAATATAACTCAGTATGTTTTTCACTGCCTTGTGTAAGTTATTTTGTAAAGAGTTTATAACAATCTTTGATAAAGAGAAAGCATTCGATCAATGGTAAAGTACTACTATCATTATTCTTCACACTTGATCTTAGCCAAAAGTAAACAAGTGATTACTGTCATTCTTACTGGATTTTTAAATTGCTATTAGGCCCCAACTATTCCTTCAAGAAACTTACCTCTAGGGTTTTTATAGAAAGTACAATTGTTGGCACAGGTATCAGGATGAGCATCCCAAAAATCAGGACCACAACAACACAGTGGAGGTAAAGTAATATTATACAATTGCATTTTCTCCTGGATCTGGGCTCGGAGAGCTTCTACATATCTATAAAAATAAAGTATGATTAGACAAAGTGAAATCCTAGAAAGAGAGTGAGCATGAACCCCGATTATATAACCAGCTTTTTTTTTTTTTTTTTTTTTTTTTTTTTTGAACCTTCCACCTCTGCAGAATTAGC
>NW_003852503.1:407976-427838 GCF_000181295.1 Otolemur garnettii | reverse complement strand
AGGCGCCGAGCCTATATAACCAGCTTTAACAGTTAGAACTATTTCATCTCTCTGTGCCTCAACTCTTCTTTTTTGTACTAGGAAAACTGCAGTGCTATTCCCAAGAAGTACTAGGCAATCAAGAAATTTGGTGAAGTTATAAACCCCTAAGAGAGGAAAAGTTGAGAAAACACACTCAATTCTCTTTTAAGAAAAATGAGAGCATGGACTTCTTACTAAGTCTCATCTAGAGTCAGAATTTCATGCAGAATTTTTCAAATGACCTTAGGTATTCCTTTTCTCTCTGTTGTTTTTCTCTGGCTACTTTTGTTTCTTCAAGTTGTAACTGGGCTAACATCTGATTCATTTTCTCCTTTGTACATGTTTCTTCATGAACGCTCATTCTTAAGATCCTCTGCTCTTCAGCATAACGTTGTTGCTCTCTCTTTTTCTTAATTCTGAGAATAAAATCATAACATAGTTAGGAATTTCATAAAATTATTTACCATTAGCTTTTAAATCCAAATAATTCAAGAAATTCCCAGAAACAGAAGAGTGAGGAAACCAGGATAATACCCAAAGAGTATCTTCAAAAATTCCTGCTGGCTGATTTGAGTTTATTCTGTATTTCATCTCTCCACATATTATCTTAAAAGAAAATGAGCAATGGCTACTATTAAGAGTTTTTCTTTCGTTCGTTTTTTTTTCTTTCTTTCTTTTTTTTTTGAGACAGAGTCTTACTATGTAGTCCTGGGTACAGTGCCATGGCGTCACAGCTCATAGCAACTTCAGACTCTTAGGCTTAATCGATTTTCTTGTCTCAGCCTCCCAAGCAGCTGGGATTACGGTAAGGTGACCAGATTTTAACACTGGTAAAGCGGGACAGCATTGGGGGGGGGGGTTAAGGCGTTCTTAATTAAAAATTTGGTCTATATGGAGCAACAAAAATTTTCATAGAACGCAAAAATAGTATTGTAATATATTTTTTAAAATTTCAACATAAGTACAATTTACAAATATAATACATTTTAAAAATTACATATAGTATTATTTTATTCTTTATCATGTTTCTCATCGGATTCTAACAACTGAGCAACAATGCGAACTTTGATAAGCAGTTCTCGATAATCAGTTCTCAACAATTATCTGTTATTATTAAAGTTTAACATTATAAAATTAACAAAAATAATAGAACACTCATATCCTGGTGAAATAGCCACATGGCAGCCAAAAACCATATATTCCCTTCCCATTTTCCTGCTGTTCCCTGGCTTGTCATGCATTCTTTCCAAAAATCGAGACTTTTCTAAAACACCGTAGGACACGGGACAATTGTTAAAAATCGGGACTGTCCCGCCAAAAGCAGGACATCTGGTCACCTTAGATGCCTGCCACAATGCCCAGCTATTCTTTTGTTGTTGTTGCAGTTGTCATTGTGTAGCTAGCCTGAGCCAAGTTTGAACCTGCTACCCTTGGTGCATGTGGCCAGCGCCATAGCCACTGTGCTATGGGCACCAAGCCTATTAAAAGAATTTTTCTATAAAAATCCTAGCATAAGGCTCAGCACCTGAAGCTCAGTGGCTAGGGCGCCAGCTGTATACACTGGAGCCAGAGGGTTCGAACCCAGCCAGGGCCTGCCAAACAACAATGACAACTGCAACCAAAAAGTAGCCGGGTGTTGTGGCAGCTGGCCTGTAGTTCCAGCTACTTGGGAAGCTGAGGCAAGAGAATTGCTTAAGCCCAAGAGTTTGAGGTTGCTGTGAACTGTGATGCCATGGTAATCTACCCAGGGTGACATAATGAGACTGTCTCAAAAAGAAAAAAAAATTCCTAACACAAGAGCCTTCCTCAGGTCAAAACTACAAGTAAACAGGACTTCTGTTTCTGGTCAAAATAGAGTTAACAGTGACTCGGCGCCTATGGCTCAAGTGGCTAAGGCGCCAGCCACATACACCTAGGGTGGCGGGTTCGAATCCAGCCTGGGCCCACCAAACAACAATGACGGCTGCAACCAAAAAATAGCTGGGTGTTGTGGCAGGCGCCTGTGGTCCCAGCTACTTGGGAGGCTGAGGCAGGAGACTCGCTTGAGTCCAGGAGTTGGAGGTTGCTGTCAGCTGCGATGCCACAGCACTCTACCCAGGGGGACAGCCTGAGACCCTGTCTCCAAAAAAAAAAGAGTAACAGGGATTAGAATTGTCCTCCTACCTTAAACAACAACAACAACAAAAAAAAAAATTAAAAAAATAAACTAGACAAATACAAGAAACAATGATTTTTCAAGACACTAGATGTCAGGCAACAAAGACACTCAACCCTGACAGCTAGATAACAAAGTAAGTCCTAGAAATGCCAGAGATGACTACCTTAAGTTTCTTTCTTTCTTTCTTTCTTTTTAGAGACAGAGTCTCATTTGTGGCCGTTGGTAGTGCCCTGGCGTCATAGCTCACAGCAACCTCAAACTCTTGGGCTCAAGTGATCCTCTTGCCTTAGTCTCCCAAGTAGCTGGGACTATAGGCACCTGCCACAACGCCCTGCTATTTTTAGAGACAGGGTCTTGCTTTTGGCTCAGGCTGGCCTGAAACCTGTGAGCTCAGGTAATCCACCCTCCTCAGCCTCCCTGAGTGCTAGAATTACAGGTGTGAACC
This sequence comes from Otolemur garnettii, assembly GCF_000181295.1. Lineage (NCBI taxonomy): Eukaryota > Metazoa > Chordata > Mammalia > Primates > Galagidae > Otolemur > Otolemur garnettii. Next base: position 425,214 of record NW_003852503.1, on the reverse strand, counting down.
ACTGTGCCTGGCCCATTAAAAGTTTCTAGACAGTGGCCCGGGACAAGGGAATTAAAGTGGAAACTGGTGGGCTCCCTGAATTGAGGAGATGGAATTATGAGTACAAGGAGACAAAGGCAAGTAGAGTTCACAGGACAAAATACAAGAGGAGAACTATTCAAGGAAAGAATCCCAAAGATAGAGTCTCATTCTAGGACACAGCAGAACACTGACTGGTTCATGTGTGTAAGCAAATGCCTGAGGCTGGGGAAAGAACCATCTAAAATAAGAGAAAACACTGCACTGAGAATAGTGCTCACTCCTACCAGTCAGACTTGAAAAGCTCATAACTCACAGAGCATTAGGTCTTCAGGAAGAATTTACCTTAGCAGTAGGGAATAATGTTAGTCCTAGACTGAGCATTGCTCCAAACTCACCTAACCAATAAATAAAAGCAAGTCCTCAAAGCAACTGCTGCATACCAAAACAAAGCTCAAGAAAATTTATAGGAATACAAAGATATTCAACAATGGACAAGGTAAAATTCCCAATGTTGGACATCCAACCAAAGATTATCAAGCACACAAAGAAGCAAGAAAGCACAACTAATGACAAGGAGAACAAACAATCGAAATGGCCTAGAACTGACACAGCTGTTACAATTAGCAGAGGACAAAAAATCAGTTACTACAATTATATTCCACATGTTCAAAAAGTAAAGATACAAAAAGGCCTGAAATCAAACTTACAAAAATAAAAACTACAACTTTAAAACTATAATAAAAAACATATCAAATGGGCTTATGGCCAGATTAGATGTTAAAGAAGTAAATTAGAAAGTGTAACGATAGAAATTACCCAAGATAAATCACAGGGAAAAAATCCGCTATGTGGATATACTACATGGTTCTATGTGTTATTTTCTTATTCATCAGTTTTTTGACATTGAGGTGCTAGTATCCAAAGTGGCTGAATTTTACATTCCTCACTAGCAATGTACATAATTCCAATTTCTCCAGCACTTGTTTTTATCTTTTTTATTATAGCCATTTTAGTGGGTATGGACTAGGGTCTCATGGTTTTGTTTTGGATTTCCCAATAACTAGTGATGTTCAGCATCTTTTCAAGTATTTATTAGCCATTTGTATATTTTCCTGGGGGAAATGTTAAATTTGAATCCTGTCTACTTTTTTATTGGGTTAATTATCTTTTCACTGCTGAGTTGGATGTAAGAGTTCTTTATATATTGTAGATAGAAGTCCCTTGTCAGATATATGATTTACACATATTTTCTCCCATTCTATAGTTGTCTTTCTTGATGACTTTTAATTTTGATGAGGTCTAACTTATTGATCTTCTCTTTTATTGTTTGTTGGATACTGAGTTTTGACAAACACACACAGGCAATGCAGTGGAAAAAATAGCTTCTTTAACAAATGGCTGTCCATATGTCAAAAAAAGCCTCACACCATTCGAGATCTGAGGATTCATTCTGCTAACTCACCACTGTGTGCTTATGTGGGCAGCACTGTACAAACAGCTTGGGAAGGCGTCATAATCTCACTACCTCAGCATCTCTCAACTGTAATCCTGTCCACATGTGGTGGAGTCTTGCTGGGGGTGTTACTGTTGCTCCATGTTCCTGTGTGCCCTTGTGAGAATGTCAGAGCTTAAATCAGAGCAACGAACAAATACTCAATTTCTTGTTAAACTTGGCAAGAGTGGATATGAAATCAGGAACATTTTAGTTCAAGTTTATGGGAATAATGCGATGAAGAAAACATCAGCGTACAAAAGGATTAATGTTTTTGTGAGGGGAGAGAAAGCGTCACTAATGAAGAGAGGTCAAGGCAGCCAGTAACGAGCAGAACTGATTTAAACATTGCAAAAATTCATCTTATTATGTGTCAAAATTGTTGGTTGACTTTGAGAAGCATAGCAGACCAAATAAATAGCTGATAACCAGGAAAATCTTTACTGAAAATCTTGGAATGGGAAAGGTGTGAGCAAAATGGTGTCTCAAAGGAGCTCACTGATGAACAAAAGTGAAAAGCTCACATGGCACCGTCTGTGAGGAAGTGTTCAGCTAGTAAGCAAATATTTGTATTGGTACACCCTCCCTACTCACCTGATATGGCCCCTAGGGACTTATTTCTTTACCAGAGAAATAAGATAAAGGAAATATTGAAAAGAAGACATTTTGATGACATTCAGGATATCAAGGAATGACAGCTCTGATGGGCATTCCAGAATTCCTTTCAAGGGCGCACAGGCATTGGTGTCAGTGCACACCTTCCCTAGGGGAGTATTTCAAAGGACTGCAGTGATATTCAGCAATGAAGTAGGCATCACTTTTTCTAGAATGAGTTTGCAAACTTAACTGCCAGACCTTGTATCTAAAAATAACTCAAACTAGATTACAGACTTAAATGTAAAACTTAAAATGATAAGCTATCTAAAAGGAAACAGAAGAAAATCTTCATGACCTTAGGTTGGGCAACAATTTGTTAAATATGACACAAAAAGCACAATCTATAAAAGAGCAAACTGAAAAATAGGAACTCATCAAAATTTAAACGTCCACTCTTAGAATTTGGTTCCAGCTGGTTCTCCCACCACCTGAGCAGTGGCCACGCAGCCTAGCTTGCCAAAGTGCCCAAGAGGAAGGTGAGCTCAGCCAAATAGGTGGTGAAGGGAGAGCATAAAAGGAGATGGGGCCATTGTCAGCTAACCCTGCTCCTGCAAAAGTGGAAACAAAAGGGTAGCAGGAAAGTATAAATCTTTAGGGAAAAAAGTACAAACAAAAAGAGAAGAGGGGCAAAGGGAAAAAAGACCAAAGTGGCTAACCAAGAAACTAAAGATTTACTGGCAGAAAATGGAGACACTAAAACCAGGAGAGTCCAGTCCCTGATGAAGCAGGAAAGGAAGCCACGTCTGATTAATTTTATTTATCTTGTCTCATCAATAGTCGCTGTCACTCTTCTAGTAAATCTAGAGTAATATTTTTATCAGCTATATTATAAAAGCAAAGTTTTAAGTGGCATTAGAAATATTTTTAAGATACAGAAAATCTCACCTCATCCCATTTTGTAATTGCAAATTTTTTTTTTTTTTTTTTGGAGACAAGAGTTTCACTATGTTGTCCTCAGTTGAGCGCCATGCTATCACAGCTCACAGCAGCCTCAGACTTTTGGGCTTAAGTGATTCTTTTGCCTCAGCCTCCCAAGTAGCTGGGACTACAGGCACCGGCCACAACATTCAGCTATTTTTTTTGTTGCAGTTGTCATTGTTATTTAGCTGGCCCGGGCTGGATTCAAACCAGCCAGCCTCAGTGTATATGGCTGGCACGCTAACCACTAAGCTACAGGCGCTGAGCCTGTAACTGCTTTTTTTTAAGAATAAAATCATTTGCTAGTTATTTTTTGGTAAAACCAGAAAATAGTGGAGGATATTAAATTATGAGAGGCTCTGACTGTCTTGAATGTCAGTTTAATATTCTACAGTTGGGGAATTAGCTTTTGTTTTTCTTTTTTTTATGTGGCTGGCACCGTAATCACTGTGCTATGGGTGCCTAGCCATTTTTTTTTGAGACAGGGTCTTGTTCTGGCTCAGGCTGGTCTTGAACCTGTGAGCTCAGGCAATCCACCCTCCTTGGCCACACAGAATGCTAGGATTGAGCCAGGCATGAGCCACCACGCCTGGCAGAATTAGCTTTTTATATTCATAATACAAAACACACTAAATGGCAATATGAAATCACAGTCCTGCATTTAATGTCTTCAACATCTTAAATTATTTCTATTCATTTGTTGGTTTTTAGTGGAATTGTTTCCTAAAGAAAACCAGTCCCAGGGCAGCACCTGTGGCTCACCTGGTAGGGCACTGGCCCCATATACCAAGGTGGTGGGTTCAAACCCATCCCCGGCCAAACTGCAACAAAAAAAGCTGGGCGTTGTGGCGGGCCCCTGTAGTCCCAGCTACCCGAGAAGGTAAGACAAGAGAATCGCCTAAGCCCAGAAGTTGGAGGTTGCTGTGAACTGTGACACCATAGCACTCTACCGAGGGTGACAAAGTGAGACTCTGTCTCTAAAAAGGAAGAAAACCAGTCCCTGATCATGGCTCTTCCCATCAGAATTGTGTGTATTCTGTATAATGTTTTGGTAGTGGTAATTCTGTTTTCCTAAAAACTTTGTTGATGTGCTGTGAAAGACTGAAAGTTTCAGCATACAATGTATATGATAATAAATTGTGAATTGGTGGGACTTACATAACAGCTTCTCAACATTTGAAGATACTCATACTTGATATCCTCTTAAGGAAAATTTACCTCCAAATTTTAAGCTGGAAAGTAACTGCTTAAAATAGAATTACAATACATAAACTTTTTTGGTTTTATTTTATTATCTTTTGAATTTTTTTTGAGACACACTCTCACTCTGTCACCCTAGGTAGAGTTCTATGGTGTCGTAGCTCACAGCAACCTCAAACTCTTGGGTACAAAAGATCCTCTTGCCTCAGCGTTCTGAGTAGTTATGACTCAGAACCTGGCTAGTTTTTTTTCTATTTTAGTAGAGATAGAGTCTTACTCTTGCTCAGGCTGGTCTTAAACTCCTGAGCTCAAGGGATCCACCTGCCTTGGCTTCCCAGAGTGCTAGGATTACAGGAATAAGACACAGTGCCTGTTCACAATATGTGACTTTTTAGATTTCTGGTCTGTATGTCATGAATTGTGTACAAATTGAAATGTTTATGTGCTGATCGTCAACACTACCAATAAAATCTCAATTACAAAAATAAATAAACAAAGTAAAACTTCTGCTTTTTAAAAGACAATGCTAAAATGAAAAGAAATGCTACAGACTGGGAGAAAATCTTTGCAAAACACTTTGCAAAGTATGTATCTGATCAAGGACTTATGTCTAGATTATATGAAAGAACTCTAAAAAAATCAACAATAAGACAACAACTCAATTTAAAAATTTAGGTTTGAATGGACTACCAAAAATGACATATGATGGCACATAAACACATGAAAAGATGTTCAACATCATAAATCATTCCAGAAATGCAAACTAAAACTATAAAGAGGTATCACTACCTACATACTTATTCAAACGGCTCAAATGGAAAAAGATTGACCATGCCAAGTGTTGGTGAGGATGTAAAGCAACTTGAACACTTGTACACTGCTGGTGGGAATAATATAAAGTGGCACAAGCACTTGGAAAAAGTTTAACAGTCTCTTCAAAAAATGAAAGAACATAACTACCATATGGTTCAGCCATTTTGACAGGTATTCACCCAAAAGAAAAGGTACTATGTGTCCATACAAAGACTTATACAGTAATGTTGACTGCAGCTTTACTTATTTATTTTTATATATGCATATTTTTTTGAGACAGAGTCTCATTTTGTCGCCCTCATCGAGTGCCGTGGCATGGTAGCTCATAGCATCCTCAAACTCCTGGGCTCAAGCAATCCCCTTGCCTCAGCCTCCAGAGTAGCTGGGACTACAGCAGGCACCTGCCACAATGTCTGTTTGTTTTTAGAGATAGGGTCTCCTGCTCAGGCTGGTCTCCAACTCATGAGCTCAAGCAATCCACCCACCTTGGCCCTTCAGAGTGCTAGGATTACAGGCATGAGCCACTGTGCCCAGCTTTTGCAGCTGTAGTTATCATATCACCAACAAGAAAGATCTCAAATGTTCACCCACCTATGAATGGATAAATAAATTGTGGTATACCCACACAATGGAATACTATCAGCGATGAGAAGGAGTGAACTCTTGATGCACACAACAAGGATGATGAATCTCAAAATCATCCAGCTGAATGAAAACAGATGTACTCAAAAGAATACATGTTATATGATTCCCTTTATATAAAATGCTAAAAAAAAAAAATGTGAAACAATCTATAGCAACAAAGAGCAGCCTGGTTGCCGGGGAGGAGGTGGCAGAGAGGGGACAGAAGCAAGGACTTCCAGGGGCATGAAGGAACTTTTGGGAAAGATAGCTTTGTTTACTATCATGATGATGGGAGAGGTTTCATCTATGTATATGTGTCACAACTTATCAAATTCTGTATTTTACTATGCATCAATTACGTCTATTTAAAAAGCCCCACATACAAGTAGAGAGGAAATACACAGCTTATCAAAAAAAAATATTTAGTAAAGAGCTTTTGTTAAGAAATTTGACTGACTCAAGACTAGAACTCATAAACACATGCTGATGAGGCCAGTTGCTAAAAATTACTTTGAGACAAATGAGCTATTGTTTTCTGAACAGTAGTATAGGCCAATTCACACTCACATCACTTCAATAATGCATAGCCTGCTGAAATTCTGGGCTTCTATCCATTAGTGGCAGGCTGTTGACTACAGTGCAATTATAGTCTTCCATTTTACAAGAGTAACACAGGTAGTGTTAAGTTAAAAGCCAGAAAGCCATCGTACAAAGACTAAAAACCAGGTGCTAAAAAAACACACAAGAGGTAGTTGTTGTGTAACCAAGTCTGTGCAGATTCTGAGAGCTAATCACTGGCCACCTGTAGCACAGTGACAAGGCCTCTTTAAAAAAGGATTTTCTTACAGTTGCTCTCCCACACTTGCTAGTCTTTCCTGAGCTACTATTATAAATCTAAATGGAATATTTCTTAAAGAGTATAGAACAGAAACATGGTTTCTATGGTTTGATTCAAACTTAAAGGCAACATAAAGATGTAATGGGGAGAGGTGAAAATCTTATTATTGCAACCTGGGCAGAGAACAGTTTTTAAACCAGGGAAGATCAAGATTTAAAGGCATATAAGGTAGTGTACCAGGAATATGAGGAAGGAAATGTGGTAAAACGCCAAAATAGGCATATATGCATATTACATCTGACTTTAAAATACATGCCATCTTGCATTATTAAATAAAATGTGTGAAATGAATCAGAGATTGAAAGAAAAGATGGAAAGAGTACAAAAGTTACATACGAGCCTAAGATCACAGAAGCCTGTGGCTAGGGCACCATTACACAGAGATCCTATTTTAAAGAGTAAAAAAAAGTAACAGTCATATTTAATCCTAACCTAGTGAAGTAAGAACATCCTCAAAGATTTTCCTGTACATAATGAATCAAATTGAGGTTTTCAATGATGAAATTTAAATGAATGATAACAGAGAAACTTAGTGTAATTCTCTGTGCCATTTATTCTCCATACCAGTAAACTAAGGGCTAAGGGCTCGGCGCCTATAGCTCAACCGGCTAAGGTGCCAGCCACGTACACCTAAGGTGGCGGGTTCGAATCCCCAGCACGGACCAGCCAAAACAACAATGACTGCGTTGCTGTGAGCTGTAATGCCACGGCACTCTACCCAGGGGGACAGCTTGAGGCTCTGTCTCAAAAAAAAAAAAAAGGGCTAAGGAAACACATCAGCATTGTTTTTCAAATGTCAACACCTTAGCTCTTGGTAATAGAATAATTACTAGAAACAATAAACAGCCCCTCTCCCTCGCCTCATAGCTATTCCTCTCCTCACTAACATATTGAGAGTTGTCTAGATTTTATTTCTGTTTCCTTGCTCTCATCCACTCCGCTGGTGGCTTTAAGACCTACCATTCTAGGGAGGCAAAAGGAAGGGGGATTGGTGTGCTGACCTAAGGGGCACAATGTAGGGCATATGGCACACCTCCTGGGTGAAGGGCTCAACTACAACTTGGACTTTCCCTAACAAATGCAAACGATATAACCTAATCATCTGAACTCTCATATTAATCTGAAATTTAAAAAAATCCATCATTCTACCAAAGTCATTGGTGGCCTTCAGGTCACTTACTCCATTTAGCACGTATGTCTTTAATAAGGGCAATATTGTTCCCAAGTAGGCAAAAAAATCTTAGATAATAGTTAGTGGCCCTCCAAAAACTCACAGTACATAAACAGAAATACTGTACATTATATCTATATATTAAAATTTTATTAGAGGAAAAATTAAGAAAAAAATGTCTAAGAAGTTTCCATACAGGAACTATGAAGAAAAGTTAGAAAAATACTGAGCATTTTTCAGTCTTCATTTTACCTGTCTTCTCAGAAATATTTATCATTGGTAACCACTCCTTCCTTCTTGAAACTTTTCTCTTCCTCAGCCTATGACATATACTTCTCCTGAATTTCCTTGTATACCTCTTTGCACCATCCTTCTCTGTCTACTTAGTAAGCCTATCTTCCCTACACTTTGGTGTCCCTCAATCCTCGATCCTAGGCATCCTCCCAGGTCACTTTATGAATGCATTCTGCGTCAGTTACCACCCACTACCACTTTTCTGGGTGGTACACCTATTCACAAAGCTATAGTTATGGGTGGCACCCATAGCTCAGTGAGTAGGGCACTGGCCTACTCTGAGGGTGGTGGGTTTGAACTGGCCTGGGCCAGCTAAACAGCAATGACAGTTGCAACACAAAAGAAAATAGCCCAGCATTGTGGCAGGCACCTGTGGAACCAGCTACTTGGGAGACTGAGGCAAGAGAATCACTTAAGCTCAAGAGTTTGAATTTGCTGTGATGCCATGGCACTCTACTAGTGGTGATATGGTGAGACTTTATCTCAAAAAAAAAAAAAAAAAAAACCCCAAAACAACAAAACTACAGCTCCACCAATGATCATTCCCTGAGATTCAAATCTATTTATCTACCTGACAATTTGGGAAAATAATCCAGAACTTTGGTCAGATTCTCAGGTTAAGAAAAACTGCCCGTACAGTAGTTTCAGAAGGGATCATAACATTAAAAATAATAGTGCCAACTAAAAAAGCTGCTATAAACAATTATCTAAAGTTTCTATTCTCCTCTAATGTCTTCAAAGATTTTGTTATAAATATACCTTTTCACTATAAACAACAGAAACCAGACTAGGTCTGAAATCAGTGTCAACAAGTCTGTTTTTCCCAGAGCAATGAATGTGAATAGAATCATAGTGGTTTTCTGGTTATGCCAGAAGGGATTCTGAAACCAGTATAGGGTTTTTAGTAAAAGAGAGATAAGACTATTAAAGATTGCAAATTGGTTTTTAAACTTGCTAGACTATGCGTTTGCACAACTAAACAACAAGTAGATGTTTACATTTTGAAAATAATCCTGAAATGATACCCAGGGAAACTGCATTAAAAATATACATTCTTGGGCAGTGCCTGTCACTCAAAGGAGTAGGGTGCCGGCCCCATATGCCGGAGGTGGTGGGTTCAAACCTAGCCCTGGCCAAAAACAAACAAACAAACAAAATATATATACATTCTTATAATTTCAACTTATAAGTTCTTTTGTTAGACATCTTTCATATGATAAAGCCACACTGCCAATCCTTTGCAGAGTCAAACTAAAACAGAGACCTAGAACCAAAGTGAAGGCTATCTTTTGACTACGGATTCTTTCTGCCGGAAAAATCACAGAAATTTGCCAACACCAGTACTTTCAAATAAAAGAGATTCTGCTTCTAAGATTAAAAAACAGGTTTATTTATTTCAGGAGTGAAAGAGGAGTTCTGTTAGAAAAAATAACTTCTCAAGCAGGTGAAAGAAATGTGCCTTGTTGGCAGAACAGGATTAAAGTCTAATCTAGCAAAATCTAATCTCTGCTTGCTAAGCCTGTTTTTATATTCGACCTCTCTTCCTATTCCCTAATTCGGATAATATTCATCCTAGTGATTTCAGAAAGGAATAAATTCTAATGTATGACAACAGAATAGGGTGACTGTTGTTAACAGTAATGTATTATACCTTTCAAAATAGCTAGAAAAGAGGAACTAAAATGTACCCAATGTATAGAAAGAATACCCTGACTTGATCATTACACATCATATGTAACAAAAGTTTACATATATTCCATTAATATGTAAAAGAGGATGTAACAACAACAAAAAAGAAATCACTACTAAGAATAATTTAACATTTCCTATTGTACTCTCTACTTAGATTTCCTTTAAGCACCTTAAACCCAATTATGCCTCCATCTAAACTTACCCTCTTCACCTCTACTGCCTTTCTAGCAAATCTGTTTTATGATACCCTGTGTCACCAGTGGCTCAAGCCATAAATCTGGCACTTATCCTTGAATTCTTGCCTGACAAAATCCTTTAAGTTCTCTTAACAGCTCCTAATACTGCCTCCTCTCTGTATCCCTGACCTTGTCTTTCTTACATGACACGCCATGTTATACACTTCAGAGACATCAAGTGAGGGAGTCAAATAAATCTGGGGATGAATCCCAGTTCTGCCGCTTGCTGAATGTGATCTTAATCTTAGGCAAATTACTTAACCTCTCTAGAGCTCATTTTCTCATTTGCAAAATGAAAAGAATAAAATCTACTTTATAAGGTTACTGACATGAGAAAAGGAGCTAATGCCTCTAAAACACTCAACCCCCTCCCTAGCATACTGTAAAAACGCAATGAAGGGCGGCACCTGTGGCTCAGTGGGCAGGATGCCGGCCCCATATACCGAGGGTGGTGGGTTTGAACCCGGCCCTGGCCAAACTGCCACCAAAAAATAGCCGGGCGTTGTGGCGGATGCCTGTAGTCCCAGCTACTCAGGAGGCTGAGGCAAGAGAGTCGCTTGGGCCCAGGATTTGGAGGTTGCTGTGAGCTGTGTGACGCCACGGCACTCTACCGAGGGTGGTAAGGTGAGACTCTGTCTCTACAAAAAAAAAAAAGAAAACCTCAGTGAAGATCCTTGCAGGACTGTTGTTACCTACGACACACAGTACCCAGTATATAATTATCTTTTAAAAAATTAATTTCACCTCTCTTCCCTAAGTATATTACTTCAACAACCTCCTAACATTTAGTCTTAGTCATCTGATCTATTCCCCATGATCCCTTTAATTGGGTCTTAACTGTTCTCAGGATAAAGTCCAAATTCTTTCTCATGCCATTCTAAGCTCATATGATCATGTCCTTCCTTATTTCTGAAGTCTTACTTCTTGCCATTCCTTCAGCTCCGATCACATCAACCTCAGAAGCTCAGGTTCTCCCATAAATCGCTGCTTTTGCAATGCCATTCCTTTTGTCTAGAATTCCTGTGCACTCTTTGCCCAATCCAATTCCCATTTGTTTTACACTATTCATACTAATCCTTCAAAATTCAGATCAGAAAGTGTTTTCTTTCCTTCTGCCACTCCATATCCCCGATTTTAGTTTCAAAACATAGTCTCTGTACTCCCATATATTCTTTTACATTTTTTCTTCTAACGATAACAGTAATTTTTATCCAGCACACACTATATGCCTGTCTGGATTAAGCACATTTACACGTTACCTCGTTTAATCCTCACAGCAACTTTATGAGGTATATGTCATTATTATCCTTTTTTTTTTTGAGACAGAGCCTCAAGCTGTCCCCCTGGGCAGAGTGCCGTGGCATTACAACTCACAGCAACCTCCAACTCCTGGGCTCAAGCGAGTCTCCTGCCTCCGCCTCCCAAGTAGCTGGGACCACAGGTGCCCGCCACAACGCCCGGCTATTTTTTTTTTTTTTTGGTTGCAGCCATCGTTGTTTGGCGGGTCCGGGCTGGGGATTTGAACCCGCCACCTTAGGTGTACGTGGCTGGCGTCTTAGCCTGTTGAGCTATAGGCGCCGAGCCTATTATCCTTATTTTATAAAGAAGAAACTAAGGAGTACAGAGATAACATTCCCAAAGTCACACAACTGGTAGATAGCTGAGTTGGGGTTTGAACACTTATCTCCCCATGTTCTAAACAGGTGGTTCCTAACCTTTTTCCTCACCAGGAATGAGGTTCATGGAAGACAATTTTTCCATGGACTGGTGGGAGGAGGCATGGTTTCAGGATGATTCAAGTGCATTACATTTACTATGTACTTTATTTCTATTATTATTACACTGTAATATATAATAATTATACAACTCACCATAATGCAGAATCAGTGGGAGGCCTAAGCTAGTTTTCTTGTTACTAGAAGGTCCAAGTCACCACCTCAGCTCCACGTTAGATCATTAGGCATTAGATTCCCACAACCTAGATACCTCCCATGTGCAGTCTACAGTAGGGTCTGTGCTCCTACGGGAATCCGATGCTGCTGATCTGATGGGAGGTGGAGCTCAGGCAGTGATGTGAGCAATGGAGAGCAGCCAAAAATACAGATGAAGCTTTGTTTGCTTGCCTGCTGCTTACCTCCTTCTGTGTGGCCTGGTACCCCAACAGGTCATGGACCACTACCTATCCATGGCCTAGGGGTTGGAGATCGCAGTTCTTAAGCAAAAGCCGCACTGTCTTGTAACACTAAATATATGGCATTATAATGATCTATTTATAGTTACGCACCACTCAGTGATGAAGATATACTCTAAGAAATGCATCAGTAGGTGATTTTGCTACAAGAGTATCATCAAGTGTCCTTCCATAAACCTAGATGGTACAGCCTATACACACCTGGGCTATATGCTACAGCCTACTGCTTGGAGGCTACAAGCCTATACAGCATGTTATTGCACTGAATACACAAGGGCAAGTATTTGTGTACCTACACATATCTGAACATTGAAAAGCTGAAGCAAAAATACGGTACAAGATAAAAAATGGTACACTTGTATGAAACTCTTATTGATGCCATGGATGGAGCTTGCAGGACTGGAAGATGCTCTGGGTGAGTCCATGAGTGGTGAGGGAATGTGAGGACATTACTGGACACTACTGTAGACCATAACACTGGGCACTCAGACTACACTAAGTTTGCAAAAATTTTTTCTTCTTTCCTCAAAAATACACTTCAGTTTATTGTAACTAATTTTATAAACATTTTCATTTTTTAAAACTTGACTCTTTTGTAATAACACTTAGTTTAAAACACAAATAGATTGTATAGCTTTATGAAAATGTTTTCTTTCTTTACATACTTAGTCCATAAGCTTTGTTGTTGTTGTTGTTGAGATAGGGTCTTTCTCTGTTGCCCAGACTGGAGTGTAGGAGCATGATCACAGCTTGCTTCAACCTCCAACTCTTGTGAACTGATCACCCTGAAATAGACTCCCCCATAACTAGCAATATATATGCATATGCCACAATGCCTGGCTAATTTCTATTTTTATTCTTTGTAGAGACAGAGGTCTCACTATTTTGTACAGGCTGGTCTCGAACTCCTGGCTTCAAATTATCCTCTCACCTCAACCTCCCAAAGTACTGGGATTATAAGCAAGAGCCACATCTGACAACTGTTTTCTGTTTCATAAATTTTTTATTTTTCACCTTTTAAACTTTTTTCTTAAAAACTAGACAGGGCCAAAATCATCAACACATCTTCCTCCTCCACACCCTGTCTCACTGGAAGGCCTTCAGGGGCAATAACACTCATGAAACTCTCATCTGTGGTAACAAGGCCTTCTTCTGGAATACCTCGTGAAGGACTTTCCTGAGACTGCTTTACAGTTAACTTTTTTTAATATGTAGGAGTACACTCTAAAATAACAATAAAATATATGGTACATTAAATACATAAACCAGTAACTCAGCTAACTACTATAACAACTATTAGGTACTATACTTACTGTATGTTCTATGCTTTGTTTATATTTTTTAATTTATGAAAATACTACTTTAAAATGTTAAAAGCCGGCTTGGCACCTGTGGCTCAAGTGGCTAAGGCGCCAGCCACATACACCTAAGGTGGCTGGTTCGAATCCAGCCTGGGCCCGCCAAACAACAATGACAGCTGCAACCAAAAAAATAGCCAGGTGCTGTGGTGGGCGCCTGTGGTCCCAGCTACTTGGGAGGCTGAGGCAGGAGACTCGCTTGAGCCCAGGAGTTGGAGGTTGCTGTAAGCTGGGATGCCACAGCACTCAAGGTGGACAGCTTGAGGCTCTGTCTAAAAAAAAATAAATAAAATATTAAAAGCCTATAAAATTAATATGAAGCTAGTCCCAATTTGTTTTATTTTTAGCTTACCTGGATTATTTTTGCAATGCTTGATTCCTGGCAACAGGTATATCCATGACCCCAAAAGTGTTCATAGTACCCATTAAGTTGATTGTGTCTCTTCCTCTTCAATCCCCTCCCCCATGATTGATTTCCACTGAGTTTTACTTCCCTCTGTGCACATAGGTGCACACTGGTTAGTTCCAATTTAATAATGAATACATGCAGTGTTTGTTTTTCCATTCTTGAGATACCTCACTTAGGAGGATGGCCTCCAGTTCCATCCAGATTGTTGCAAAAAGTATTAATTCATCTTTTTTATGGCTGAGTGGTACTTCATGGTATATAGATACTACATTTTTTAAATCTCCTCATCAACTGATAGGCACTTGCACTTGAGTCGATTTCAATTTGCAATTGTGAGTTGTGCTGTAATAAATATTTGAGTACAGGTGTCTTTTTGATGAAAAGTTTTCTTTTCCTTTGGATAAATACCCAATAATGGGATTGCTGGATCTTAGAAAGTCTTTAGTTCTTTGAAGAAACTGCAGACTGTTTTCCACACAGGTGGTACTAATTTGCAGTCCCACCAACAGTGTATAAGTGTTCTTTCCTTTCAATATGTCAGTTGAGAGAAATCTAGCATCTATGGTTTGTAGACTTTTTAATAAAAGTCATTCTAACTGGAGAAAGGTGATAATTCATTGTGGTTTTAATTTGCATTTCCCTGATGATTAGTGACCTAGAGCATTTTTTCATGTTTTATTAGTCATTCACCTTTTTTCTCTTGAGAAGCTTCTGTTTGCATCTTCTGCCCACTTTCTTTTTCTTTATTTTTTATTTTATTATTTATTATTATTTTTAGAGACAGAGTCTCACTTTATCGTCCTTGGTAGAGTGTCGTGGCATCACAGTTCATAGCAACCTCCAACTCCTGGGCTTAGGCGATTCTCTTGCCTCAGACTCCAGAGTAGCTGGGACTACGGGGGCCTGCCACAACACCCGGCTATTTTTTGTTGCAGTTTGGCCGGAGCCAGGTTTGAATGCGCCACCCTTGGTATGTGGAGCCAGTGCCCTACCCATTGAGCCACAGGCGCTGCCCCTTCTGCCCACTTTCTAATAGGGTTGTTTACTTTTTTCTTGCTGATTTGCTTGTATTCTTTGTAAATTTTGGTAATTAGCCCTTTATCAGATGTGTAGTTTGGGAATATTTTCTCCCATTTCATAGGCTATCCATTTGTTCTGCTGATTGTTTCCTTGGCTGTGCAAAAGCTTTTTAGTTTAATCAAATCTCATTTATTAATTTTCTGATGTTGCCATGATTGCCATTGGAGTCTTAGTCATAAATTCTTTGCCGAAGCTGATATCTATAAGAGTTTTTGCTACAGTTTCCTCTAAAATCTTATGATTTCATGTCTTAGATCTAAGTCTTTTGTCTACCTTGAACTAATTTTTGTGAGTTGTGAGGGGTAGGGGTCCTATTTCCTTTTTCTGCATGTCAAATTTTCCCAGCACCATTTATTAAATAGGGATTCTTTTCCCCAGTATATGTTGTTGTTTACTTTGTCAAAGATCAGCTGGTTGTAGGTAAATGGTTTATATCTGGGTTCTTTGTTCTCTTCCATTGGTCTATGTCTCTGTTTTTGTGCCAATACCATGCTGTTACAATAGCCTTGTAGTATAGTTTGAAGTCTGGCAATGTGATGCTTTGGGGGTTTTTTTGCTTAAAATTGCTTTGCCTATTCAAACTCTTTTCTGGTTCCAAACAAAGCACCAAATTATTCTGTAGATCTGAATATCTGTGAAGTATGACTTTGGTAACTTGATGGGGATTTCACTGAATCTGTAGATCACTTTGGGTAGTATGGATGTTTTAACAATGCTGATTCTACCTATTCACTTGTGTGACTTGTTTTTCCATTTGTTTGTATCCTCTGTGATTTCTTATAACTGACAGTGCAATAGGTTTGTTTACAATAGCATCAGCATAAACACAATGCACTGTGCTACGACATTAAGATAGCCACAACATCACCAGCTGATAAGAATTGTTCAGCTCCATTATAATGGGACCACCATTGTATGTACAGTCTGTCACTGACCAGAACATCTCTATGTGGCACATGACCACATTTATCTGCTTTTCCATTAGTCAGTTAAATCTATCTAGTAAGATTCTTGAAGACTGGGATCATGTCTTTCATTTCTTGTATACCTTAGGGCTAGCATAATGCCTACCAATTAATAAGTGTTCAATAAATAGCTACCAAATCAATGAATGAAACCATATCATTTGATTCTTATAACTGGATGAGGTAAAGCAGTTATCAATTCTGCTTATAAAACCAGTGTATAATTACTTTAAAATGCTATTAAAGTGGGTTTGTCTTCAAGTTAAATCATACACCCTCCATGCAAAGAATGATTGAGTTTCTTCAACAAGGAAAAGGCAAAAATAATTTGTAATTATTTGCCAACTGTCAACAGTGAGATTAAGTGTTCTGATACCATCTGTAAAACAATTAGACCTTCATAATTTTCCTGAGGTCAAGAGTATAAATCCAAGGAAAATATTACCCAGTAGGAAATGCAATAAAACAAAAGCCTTAAGCACAAAAACTTTCTAAGAAGGTCAGTACTATTGCTAAAGAAGAATTCCCTACTGACTAAACCATGTGGTGGGCATGTCACAAGAAGATTTAGGTTAGATATAAAATACCTACAGCAGGCGTGTACTGGCTTTAGCTAAATGAATGAACTAAATTTCCATCTTGTCTTTCATCTGATAGCCTGTAAAATGCTTATATATGAGCACTGTGGATTACAGATTTTTTTTTATATAGATCAGATCATAATTATAACTAAAAGATTAGGGCATAGTGAGAAAAATCTGGCCTAAATACTTAATAAGAATGAACTTCCCAAGAAATAGTATCAATTAGATTCTAAAACTGTTAAACAGAGAGATTATATAACCACAGCTCTAAAGAACATTAAAAATAGAAAAGATCCTTGAAATATTTAAGTATTATTCTGCCTAAAAGCTGCATTAGACACCTTTTTTTTGAGACAGAGTCTTACTATGTCACCCTTGGTAGAGTGTCTTACAGCTCACAGCAACCTCAAACTCTTGGGCTTAAGCAATTCTCTTGCCTCAGTCTCCCAGTAGCTGGGACTACAGGTGCCTGCCACAACACCCAGATATTTTTGTTGTTGTTATTTTTAGCAGGCTCTGGCTGGATTTGAACCCACCAACCCCATGTGGCCGGCACCCTAACTGCGGAGCTATGGGCACCTAGCCTACATTAGACATCTTTTTTTCTAATTTTTTTTTAATCTTTTTTTTTTTTT
>NW_003852503.1:393016-407908 GCF_000181295.1 Otolemur garnettii | reverse complement strand
CCTCCATCTCCCAAGTAGCTGGGACCACAGGTGCCCGCCACCACACCTGGCTTTTTTTTTTTTGGTTGCAGCCATCATTGTTGTTTGGTGGCCTGGGCTGGATTCGAACCCGCCACCTTAGGTGTATGTGGCTGGCGCCTTAGCCACTTGAGCCACAGGCACTGAGCCCATTAGATATCTTAATAAAGATTTTTTGTAAGCATCACCCACCCCAGTTGAAAACACACACACCTTTCCATTGCAACAGTTTTTGTCAGGTTGCTTTTAGGACAACAGTAGTATAATGTATTTCAAGAAGGAGAAAAAGTATGTGAGAATAAAAACATACACAGAGGAACTATTTAACACCTCATAGTAAAACTATTCTCACCAGTGGGTTGCCATATAAAAATTTCAAGATTCCTTGCACACTTTTGTTGTAAATAAACAGGATATTCAGCAGCAAGGGTGCCTTACCATGCATATACACTTAAGGCCTCAAACAAATGATAAAAACTTGAAATTAAGACATATAGAAAGGATAGAAAAAAGATAATTTATTTTACCATGCAAAGATAATTCTTTAACATCTTGGAATGTTTAGTCAGTTTTCTCACTGGATGATTGTTGTTGTAAAATACTTTGTTTCTATTTAGTCCACAGATTAGGAGGTCAGAGATGAGTAAGAAGCTGCCTTAGGGTTAGAGACAGAAGCTCAGACAGAAGCTTCAAGAACAGAGGCTTCCAGCAGTACCCCTCAAAAACCATTGTGCTAATAATTTATTTGGAATTTTTTCTTTGTTTTGTCTTACTTTTCAGAGTCTCTGCTGCCCTGGGTAAAGTGCCATGGCATTATAGCTCACAGCAATCTCAAAGTCTTGCCTCAGTCTGCAGAGTAGCTGGGCCTACAGGCACCTGCCACAATGCCCCCTGCTAGTTTTTCTATTTTAGGTAGAGATGGGATCTTGCTCTTGCTCAGGCTAGTCTGCAACTCCTGAGCTAAAGCAATCCAACCACCTTGGCCTCCCAGGGTTGTAGGACTACAGGCATGAGCCACCATGCTGGGCCAGAATTTTTTCATTCATGTTCATGAGAGAAATTAGTCTGCAATGCTGCTTTCTTATAACGTCCTTGGTCAGGTTGGTATTAAGGTTATGTTGGCCTCGGTAATTATTTGGGAAATATTCCCCATTTTCCATTGCTGAAAGAGTTTATGTTAAACCTGATATTACTTTTTCCTTTATATATTTGAAAAGACTCCCCAGTGAAAATATATGAGCCTAGATTTGAACCCGCATTTTCCTTTATGGAAAGATTTTTAATAACTAATTTGATTCCTTTCTGTGATATGTGATTACTTAGGTGTTCTATTTCTTCTTGTGTCCATTTTAGTTGTTTTTCCCTGTAGTAATTTGTCTATTTCATTAAATTGTCAATTTTTTTTTTTTGAGACAGAGTCTTACTACATCGCCCTTAGTAGAGTACTGTGGCATCACAGCTCACAGCAACGGCAAACTCACGGGCTTAAGTGATTCTCTTGCCTCAGCCTCCCAAGTAGCTGGGACTACAGGCACCCACCACAATGCTGGGCTGTTTTTTGTTGTTGTTGTTGTTACAGTTGTCACTGCTGTTTAACAGGCCCAGGCCAGGCTCGAACCCACCAGCGTTGGTGTATGTGGCCAGCGCCCTATCCACTGAGCTACAGGCACTGCCACTGTCAAATTTTTGAATGTAAAGTTGTTCATAATACCCTCTTATTAGCATTTAATGTCTATAGGTTCTGTAGTAATGGCTCCTTTCTATTCCTAATATTGACAAATTATATTTTCTCTCCTTTCTTTTTTACTGATTAGATTTTCACAGAAGCAACTTTTGGCTTTGATTTCCTCTGTTGTACATTGTCTTCTATTTCACTGATTTCTGTATTTATTTTATCTCTGTGACTTTTTTTCTAATTTGATTTTTAGTTTTTTCTCAAGCTTAAGATGAAAAGTTAAAACATTGATTTTTTTAGCCTTCTTTTCCCTTAACAATTGTAATCATGGTTCTGATATTCCCTGTAAGTACTGTTTAAGCTACATCTGAGGAATGTTTTTTTTTGTTTGTTTGTTTGTTTTAGAGATAGAGTCTCAGTTTGTTGCCCTTGGTATAGTGCCATGACATTACAACTCACAGCAACCTCCAACTCCTGGGCTTAGGTGATTCTCTTGCCTCAGCCTCCCAAGTAGCTGGGACTACAGGTGCCCTCCACAAGGCCAGGCTATTTTTTTGTTGCAGTTTGGCCAGGGCCAGGTTTGAACCCACCACCCTTGGTATATGGGGCCTTTGCCCTACTCAATGAGCCACAGGCACTGCCCCATCTGAGACATGTTAATGTTTTATCCTCATTATTATTCTCTTAACAGTATTTCCTGATATCCTAAAATTTTATCCACTGTAATTTTATCTTTGACCTAGGATCCTTTAGAAATGTACTGCTTATTGATTTTTAGCTTCATATCATGATATTCGGAGAACATACCCTGAAAAATAAACCCAAATATGGTCAATTTTGGGAAATGTTCCATGGGCACTTGAAAAGAATACATTCTGTCACTGTTCATTGATTTTTATGAATGTTTACATTTTTTAAAGTAAATATCTGAAAGTAAGATGGCTGGGTCATAGGCTAGGTCTATGCTTAACTATACAGAACAAAGTTTTCCAAAGTGGTTGTGTTTTTTTTCTTTTTTTTTTTTGGTAGAGACAGAGTCTCACTTTATCACCCTTTGTTGAGTACCATGGCATCACACAGCTCACAGCAATCTCCAACTCTTGGGCTTCAGCAATTCTCTTGTCTCAGCTTCCCAAGTAGCTGGGACTACAGGTACCCGCCACAATGCCGGGCTATTTTTTTTTGTTGCAGTTTGGCTGGGCTGGGTTTGAACCTGCCACCCTCAGTATATGGGGCCAGCACCCAACCCACTGAACCACAGTTGGCGCCCGTGCTCTTTTTCATGTACGCTATCATTATATGACTTACAGTTGCTCTTCATCCTTGCCATTATCTGGCTATTGTTAAGTTTATTGTCTTTTTCCCCTTAAGCTATTCTAATGAGTCTGAAGTAGTACCTCATTATGTACACAGTGATTTCTTATTTTAAGATTATATTTTTTAATTATAGATTTTCTATTTGATTTTATTTATAGCTTCCAATTCTATGATGAAATTCTCCATATTTTTATGTTTTCTCTATGTATTTCTCTAGTTACTTGAACATATTAATAATTTTAAAGTTCTTGTTTGTTAATACCAATACTTGTGTCACCTATGAGTCTACTTCCATTGTGTTTTCTTTTCTTTCTTTCTTTTTTTTTTTTTTTTGCAGTTTTTGGCCAGGGCTGGGTTTGAACCTGTCACCTCTGGCATATGGGGCTGGCACCCTACTCCTTTGAGCCACAGGTGCCACCCTCTGTTGTGTTTTCTTTCCCTTGGCTTTGGACATCTGGTCTTTTTTCTTGACCTGAATATTTAATATTGTTTAAAAAAGATTTTATGATTCAAAGAAAGAACTTGTAAGTTTGACTTCATTAAAATTAAAAACTTCCACTCTTTAAAAGACACTGTTAAGAGATGAAAAGAAATACCACAGACTGGGAAAAAAGTTTTTAAAAGGCATATCTGATAAAGAAATATTATTCAAAATATATAAAGAATTCTTAAAGTTTAACAATAAGAAAATAACCAGATTAAAAAGTGGGCAAAGGCCAGATGTGGTGGCTTGCACCTGTAATCCTAGCACTCTGGGAGGCTGAGGCAGGTGGACGGCCTGAGCTTAGGAATTTGAGACCAGCCTAAGCAAGACCAAGACCCCATCTCTAAAAATAGCCAGGCGTTGTGGTGGGCTCCTGTAGTCCCAACTACTTGAAAGGCTAAGGCAGAAGAATCACTTGAACCCAGGAGTTTGAGGTTGCTGTGAGCTACGATGCCATGACACTCTACCACGGGTGACAAAGTTAGACTCTATCTCAAAAAAAAAAAGAAAAAAGAAATTAAAAATGGACAAAAGACCTGAACAGACACATCATCAAAGATATACAGATGACAAATAAGCATAGGTAAAAGTGCTCCATATCATGTCATAGGAAATTTAAAATTTAAAAAATGAGATACTTCTACACGCTGATTAGAACGGCCAAAATTCGGGGCGTGGCCTGTGGCTCAAAAGGGTAGGGTGCTGGTCCCATATGCCGAAGGTGGCAGGTTCAAACCCAGCCCCGGCCAAAAAAAAAAAAAAAAAGAACGGCCAAAATTCAAAATACTGACAACGTCAAATGCTGACAAGGATGTGGAGCAACAAGAACTCATATTCACTGATGGTATAATGCAAAATGGCACAGCCATATGGGAAGACAATTTGGCAGTGTCTTATAAAGTTAAACATACTCTTACCATGTAAACCAGCAACTGCACTCCTTGTTATTTATCCAAATGAGCTGAAAACTTATGCCCACACAAAAACCTGTGCACAGATATTTGTAGTAACTTTATTCATAATTGCCAAATAAGCAACTAAGATATTCTTGGAGCAACTAAGATGTTCTTCAGCAGGTGAATGAATAACTAAATTATGATACATCAAAACAATGGGATATTACTCAGTGCTAAAAAGAAATAAGCTACGAAGCAGTAAAAAAAGCTCAAAGAGCCTTAAATGCTTATTTCTAAGTCTAGGAAGCCAATCTGAAAAGGTTACATAAATACTGTATGATTCCAACTATGTGACATTCTATAAAAGGTAAAAGCAGGAGACAGTAGAGTTCAATGG
This sequence comes from Otolemur garnettii, assembly GCF_000181295.1. Lineage (NCBI taxonomy): Eukaryota > Metazoa > Chordata > Mammalia > Primates > Galagidae > Otolemur > Otolemur garnettii. The sequence continues at coordinate 403,121 of NW_003852503.1, read as the reverse complement.
TTGTCGGGGGTTGGGGGGTAGGGGAGGAGGAATAGGCAGAGCACAGAGGATTTTTAGGGCAGTGATGACTCTGTATGGTGCTATAATGTTAGACACATTACATTAAATATTTCTCAAAATGCATAACACCAAAAGTGAACCCTACTGTAAAGTATGGACTTTGGATAATAATAATGTGTCAATTGTTGGGTCATCACATGCAAGGACAGCAGTACAGGACAGTGACAGTGGCCAAGGCTATGCATGTGCAGGGAACAGGGTACATGGGAACTCTGTGCTCAGTTTTGCTATGAACCTAAAATTGCTCTAAAAAATAAAATCTATTAAAAAACGAATCAAATAAAAAAGACATAGCTGTTCACCATCTTCCAATACTCTATCCAGATTAAAAATTATTGTTTCCAGTATGGATGAGATGGCAAAACTATCACCTTTTTCTAAAATTTAGCTTCCGAAAACATCATAAATGATTTAAGGCTCACAATGAGGAACAAAGCACTTACTTTTCAACTTTCTTCCTTCGTTCTTTCTGCCTTTGTTGTTCTTTAACTGTTTCTCTCTCAATGTCCATACAAAGCCGTCTATGTCTTAGGTATTGCTTTTGACGCTAAAGGAAAGAAGTTAAAATTATTCAGATTCTTTTCTCAGAGGAGCAGAAAGAAAACCATATGCTACAGAAATTATAAGGGTTAAGTTTTTTGTGGTGTTTTTTTTTTTGAGACAGTGCCTTATTCTGTTGCTCCTGACTAAAGTGTCGTGGCATCATAGCTCAGAGAAACCTCAAACACCCAAGCTTAGGCAATTTTCTTGCTTCAGCCTTCTGAGTAGCTGGGACTATAGGCCTGTGCCACCACACCTGGCTAGTTTTTCTATTATTTATTTACTTTAGGAGAGATGGGGTTTTACTCTTGTTCAGGCTAGTCTTGAACTCTTGAGCTCAAGCAATCCACTTGCCTTGGCCTCCCAGAATGCTAGGATTACAGGTACCAGGCCTGACCACACGTGTTAAGTTTTAAATTTTCTTCTGTCTGTAGTAACTCAGGATATCATATACAACAAGAATTTAATATTTTCAAACAACTAGCTATTATATGTTAACAGACAAATGAGAGAAGTACTAATTTAGTTGTCCTTAGTACAGTTCCCTGTCAATAGTACTTGAGGAAATGATTCTATCTGGGATGATATATATTACATTTACTCTGTATTCCCAAGTAGTAAGTACCACAAAAGCAGGGCAACAGAAAGAACTTGAGAGGTATTTTATAACAGAACAACAGTCACTTTAACTTTTCAAAATTAAAACTGTACCATAAAAGCATACTTGAAGCTTAGCCTAACATGGTACAGAGGATTGAAGGGCTGAGGTACATCACACACATAAACAGAACAAGTCTGATAAAAGCAGGTGCTATTACACTGTGTGTGATGTGTTCAGATCTCTGATCTTATATATTCTCTTTTAAGTCCACAAGGTACTCAAAGAGCAAAATGTATGTATATACCAGGGCTTTTTTGTAAAAATTACTGAAAGCCTAAACAGCAGTTCTTACTACTGACAAAAGTAGCAAATCACAGTGGTATTTTTTAAAATACAAAGGCCCTAAATCTATCTTTTCAGATACCAGTTCTGGAACCTGAAAAGGTTCTGGTCTCTGAAAAGATCTGGTTTGGATCCAGGTATTTATATTTTGAGAAAAACTTCCACATCTGATTCTGGTGCATGGCTAACTTTAGATTGAAAGAGAAAAAAGAAAGCCATAAATTAATAACTTCCTTTAAGTAAATTATAGTAGCAAATATATGCTAGCTGGAGAAATTCACTAGGATTAGATCTCTGATTTCACATCAGTACATCCTAAGTCCTAAGAGTGTGAAAGAGAAAGTCAACATATTATAATGACTCAAGCAATTTTTTTTCCTTAATCTATAGAATTTCTGGTACTAGCTCCTTAATAATTACAAATATTTCCAATTTCACACATACTATCATAGTAGAAATATTAATATCTAAAAGCAATATTATTACATACCTCTTTCTTTTCCTCTTCTCGATCTACTCCAGAGTGAAATAACAGTGGAACTTGGAATTCAGTGCTTAATCCTGATTGATATTTATCATAAACCTGTTAAAAGTCCAGTCACAAAATTACCAAAAGATACCAGTGAACCATCTTGATATTCTTATCTATTGATTCTTTTCTTCTACAAACTTGAGCTCAATTAGACACAGAACCAAAGAACACATATAAAAGAAGAAAAAAGAATGAAAGAAAGAATTTCAGAACAAACAAACAAATAAAAAAACAGAAAAGGATTTAGGTCAAAGCATGGATGAACAAACAACAAATAAAAATGTTCAGAATGCAAAGTTCCTTTAAATGGTCACTTGAAATCACTCTGTCATGAGTGTGCTTGGGATTGAATCGAGAATATACAGCCAGATTCCTTCATATCTCAACTCTCTATATAAACATTTTCAATTTAAACAACTCTCTTCATGGGTGTGAGTCCAGAGAAAATATTAATTAACTGGCATGGCATGCAGGAAACTAGGGTTAATTTTTACCCATATTTTCTTTCTTTTTTTGTGAGACAGGAGCCTCAAGCTGTCCCCCTGGGTAGAGTGCTATGGCATTACAGCTCACAGCAACCTCCAACTCCTGGGCTCAAGCGAGTCTCCTGCCTCAGCCTCCCAAGTAGCTGGGACCATAGGCGTCCGCCACAACGCCCGGGTATTTTTTGGTTGCAGCCATCATTGTTGTTTGGTGGGCCCAGGCTGGATTCGAACCCGCCACCTTGGGTGTACGTGGCTGGCGCCTTAGCCACTTGAGTCACAGGTGCTGAGCCTCTACCCATATTTTCTAGGAAAGCCTTAAGACATAACCTGGCATACCTATTGGGGCATTATGTGGGTCAAATTATATTTAGAAATAAAAAATTCAAATTTTATCTCTTTAATTTAAAACTTAATTTTTCAGCAAGCTTATAGGACATAAGATTGATATACTAAAATCAGTTGCATACTTGTGATAAACAATCTGGAAACAAAATTAAGAAAAAATTTTCACTTATAATATCATAAAAAAAGGAAAGTATAAATTTTATACACTGAAACTTAGAAACATTGTTAAAAGAAATTAAAGAAGACAAAAATAAATGGAAAGAAACCCTCCATGTTTATGGATTGTAAGACCTAATATTGTTCAGATAGCAGTACTCTCTAAAGTGATCAACATATTTAATAAAATCTACATTAAAATTTCATTAACTTCTTGAAGAAATTGACAAGATGATCCTAAAATTCCTGTGAGAATGCATGGAATCCAGAATAGCTGAGACAATCTTGAAAAAGAACAAACTTGGAAGATTCACTATTCCTAACATCAAAATCTACTACAAAGTTACAGTAACCAAAACAGATTTTACTGGTACTATGTATAACAACAGATACATAAGTCAATGGAATAGAAGGGAGAGTTCACAAATAAACTTTTACATTTATAATCGACTATTTTTTGATAAGACTGCTAAGACATTTCAATGGAAAAAGAACAATCTTTTCAATAAATGATACTGGGAGACAGGTTATCCACATGCAAAAGAATGAAGCTGGACCCTTACCTAATGCTATACACAAAAATTAGCTCAAAGTGAACCAAAGGCCTAAATATAAGAGTTAACACTATACGACTCTTAGAAGAACACACAGGAGTAAATCTTTGTGGATCTGAATTAGGTAATGATGGCTTCTTGAATGTGTCAACAAAAGCAAATATACAAAAGAAAAAGTAGAGAAAGTTGACTTCATGAAAACGAAAAACTTGGGCCAGACACAGTAGCTCACACCTGTAATCCTAGCACTTTGGGAGGCTGAAGCAGGTGGATCTTTTGAGCTCAGGAGTTCAAGACCAGACCAGCCTAAGGAAGAGCAAGACCCTGTCTCTACTAAAAACAGAAAAAGTAGCCAGGTATTGTGACAATTGCCTGTAGTCCCAGCTACTTAGGAGGCTGAGGGAAGAAGACCAATTAAGCTCAGGAGTTTGAGGTTGCTGTGAGCTATGACACCACGGTACTCTACCACGGGTGACAAAGTGAGACTCTGTCTCAAAAAAAAAAAAAAATAGGTGAACACATATACAAACTGGTACAATCACATAAGGGATATTATTCAAGGATAAAAAGAAATGAGCTATCAAGCCATGAAAAGTCATGGAAGAGCCTTAAATGTCTATTTGTCAGCAACAGTAGCCAATCTGAAATGGCTACATTCTGCATGCATACTATGTAACATTCCAGGAAAGGCAAAACCAGTATTTTTAACTCTTTTTTATCTCACAGCACTTGTACCTATAGTTCAACTTCTGAGGGACACTTCAATTATGTTGATTAATAAAAAGAATAAAAATAAGAATATACTTAATGCACTTTAGAAAATAATTTAATTAATGATCTTTTAAAAAATGTTGTGGCTCATGTAAGATCTTCTCGGTGTGCTGCAGCCCAATGGCTGAAAATCACTGGGTAAAACTGTAAAGACAGTATAAAAGATCAGTGGTTGCCATGGGGAGAGTGAGAGAAATGAATGGGTAGGGCACAGGAGATTTTCAGGACGCTAAAAACTCTTTCATATGATACTTCTGTGTGTGATGGTGGATATCTGACAAACTCCACAGAACTGTACAACCCAAAGAGTGAAGCTTGATATAAATTATGGATTTTAGTTTTTCTTTTTTTTTTTTTGTTAGTGGCAGAGTCTTATTTTGTTGCCCTCAGTAGAGTGCTGTGACATCACAGCTCACAGCAACCTCTAGCTCTTGGGCTTAGGCAATTCTCTTGCCTCAGACCCCTGAGTAGCAGGGACTACAGGCGCCCACCACAGCGCCTGGCTATTTTTTTGTTGCAGTTTGGCCCAGGCTGGGTTCGAACCCGCCACCCTCGGTATTTGGAGCTGGCGCCCTACTCACTGAGCCACAGGCACAGCCCCAAATTACAGATTTTAGTTAACAGAAATGTATCACTATTGGTACATCAATTATAAAAAAGATAATAACTAAAACAAGATGTTAATAATAATAGGGGAAACTGTGGGGGGGGAGGAGTCTCTGTACTTTCTGCTCAGTTTTTAACTTATAAATCCAAAGCTGCTCTAAGAAATAAAGCCAACTGATACATTTAAATAGGCTTACATACATATTAATCCTAAAAAGGGTTGAAATATGCAACTGGCTTTAATACTAGTTATATCAAATGTTTGTTTTCTTTTTTGGTGTTACTTATCTTTGTTTTCTTACAAAGGAAGAAATGATGATTTTGTGATTTTTATGAAAATGAGAAAACAGTTGTTTTTTCTTTTAAGACAGAGGCTCACTCTATTGCCCCAGGCTAGAGCATCCTGGTGTCACAGTTCACAGTAACCTCAAACTCCTGGGTTCCAGAGATCTTCTTGCCTCAGACTCCAGAATAGCTGGGACTGCAGGTGCCCCCCACAGCACAAAGCCAGTTTTATCTATTTTTAGTACAGACAGCATCTCCCTCTTGCTTAGGCTGGTCTTCAACTCTCGAGCTCAAGCAGTCCACCTGACTTGGCCTCTCAGAGTGCTAGGATTACAGGTGTGAGCCACTACACCCAGCTAGTAGATTTTTTTAAATAAATGTTTCTTAATTTATTGCATGCCCTTAGGTAATTTCCAAAGATTTTAAAAAGTTGTTGCTCTTTGAAATAAATTCAATAATTATGATTGTTTTGGGAGGGGTCTTCAGAGCTCCTCACATTCCCATTCTAAAAGCCATCCTCTTTTTCCTTCCCTTTTTGTTTTCTTTTAACACTTCCAAACTAGAGACAAATCCACTTCCATTTTAAGTAAAACTTACAAGTGGTTTTGGGTTTTTTTTTTTTTTTTTGGTTGTTGTTGTTCTTTCTTTCTTAAAAATGTTTTCAATACTTCATGTTCAATAGCTGTCTCTTCCCCACCCCCTGACAAATTCAAGGTCAAACCCCTCATGAACCCAATAAACTTTTCCTGCAAGATCAGCAATGCCTTCCACTTGGCTAAATTCAATAATCAAATCTCCTTTTCATCTTACTTAACCTGCCAATGGTATTTGACAGAGTTGATCTCACCTTCCTCCCTGACATATTTTCTTCACTTGCTTTTTGGACATTCTACTCTGGGTTTCTGGTTTCCCCCACCACATATATCTTTCCTTCTCAGTCTCCTGTGCTCCAGAACCAGTCCTCAGGCTTGTCCTTTTTATCTACAATGACTTCTCTGATGATTTCATCAACTCTCTTGGTTCTCCATAATCATTATGCTGATGGATTCTAAATTTACCTCTCCAAGCCAAGCTTCCAAACTGCCTTACCTGATCTTAGGACCTGTTTATAATTTAGTACCTTATTGGGCCAGCAAAGTGGTTCACACCTGTAATCCTAGTACTTTGGGAGGCCAAGGTGGATGGATTGCTTGAGCTCAGGGGAGACCAGCCTGAATAAGAGTAAGACCCTGTCTCTACTAAAAATACAAAAAAAAATTACCTGAACATTGTGGCCAGTGCCTGTAATCCCAGCTACTCAGGAGACTAAGGCAAGAGGATCACTTCTGCCTAAGAGTTTGAGGTTGCTGTGAGGTATGATGCCACAGTACTCTACCCAGGGTGACAGAGACTCATAAAAAATAATAATAACAATAACATCAAATTGCATACTCATGTAATGAGACCTGTTCTGTCCAGTCTTTCCCATTATTTCAGCTGTTCAGGCTAAGAACCATGGAATTGTTGACTCTTCCTCACTTGATGTCAAATATATAAGCAAATTCTGTTCAGTTTACTTTCAAAAATTTATTAAAAATTAGACTTCCACAGCCTCCACTGCTGTGGCAAGTCACCATTATCTCTTGCCTAGGTTATTTCAAGAGCCACTTAAGTGGTCTTTCTGCTTCCGTCCTTGGCCCCCTCCTCAATTTACTCTCATCAAACAGCATAATCCAGTTATTTTTCTGGTCATGTCTCCTCTTGCTGTCTCCCTTGCTCCAGGTACCCTGGCCTCCCTGCTGTTTTTGAATATATAAAGCACACATCAGCCTCAAACCTTTGCATTTGCTGCACCCTCTACCTAGAACACCTTTCCCCCAAATATCCACATGGCTTACTCCCTCAGCAGGACCTCTGTCAAATATATCTTCCCATCTCGCCTGAAATGTGCAATTAGAGAATCATCTCTATGAACTTTACAGAAATTTCTTTTCAAAATAAAATGTACCTGGGAAGGAGAACACACTAAATCTTTATCATACATTAGTATTTTAGCATTAAGAGTTTACTGTTTCCTTTTTATGCAGATAGCTAGTTAAAAGCAGAGCAACAATGATAATCTGGAAAATATTGAATGGTGCTCCCCCCAAGGAGGGTAAACAGTGAAAAGTAGGGTCCTCCACTCCACCTGCTGATCAAAGAGCACGGGGCACAAGGCAGGCCACTGGGTTATAGGAAATTTCAGAAAAGGAAGGGGATGGGGGAGAAGGATGTCAAAGATGCCTATTCCTTCCAAGACTTAGTACAACACCCCATTAGCATAAGGAGAATGCAGAGAAACTTCTAGGGGAGGTTTATATGCCCCTAACCTTTTGAGGAAAAAAGATATAAAACAAATGGATTAAAATGTATCAAAAGTACATGAGATCAGCCACATAAGTTGTAAAGGGCAAATACCACCTCTATTTATGTTGCTACTATGTAACAACAACAACAACAACAACAACAACAACAACAAAAATATATATATATTTTGAGACAGAGTCTCACTCTGTCACCCTGCATAGAGTCCCCTGGTGTCACAGAGTGCTGGAATTACAGTCATGAGTCACCACACTTGGCCCAAAAATATACTTTAAATTAGCCTTATAATTCAAAACAAAGAACTACCATGGGTATTTGTGTAGATAAGTATTACCATTATCCAAAGAGGGGTGTGACTGATACTTGTCCCTACTCCTGGGAGGTTTCCTCTAACCCCTCGAAATTTCCTGAGGAATAGATGTGAAATCAGCCTGATCTTCAGGGACAGAGGGTGGCTAGAAATTAAGTTCAAAACACGAAGGGGTTTGGGTCACCAGATGAGGGGGTCTTGGCGTGAGAAATCAAGAGGCTTGACACAAAGTGTATTGGGGGATTGAGGAACTCTGGGGTCCTATTTATTATCACAAAGCAGGAAAAAGTACTTAAAAGTTACTTAGCAGACATCAGCATTAAAAAAGGGGGAATATGAAAGTGTTAGACAGAATGTCTCCAATTTGTTTTGCAAAATCTCAGACCTTAAGCAAAATCTCTGCCTCTGGAGTCAAGAGACCTTTGGAACCTAGAGGATCTTTACCATAAACTTTAGGCCTGGTATTGCCATAACTCACATATACATTCTCCCTTGGAGGCCAGTTTTCTGAAATCCTGCAGGCACACAACTCACATGCCATTCTTGTGATTCTCCAGGTCTTTAAAGCAGGAAGCCAATCTAATGCTAAAGATCAGGACAGTTTCCTCTACAAAAACAAAGGAGTAATAAATCAATTTTGCCTACTTAATGAAGCCTTCATATATATGCTGGGCACCAACTAGGATGAGCTTATAAAGGGTTGGCAATATTCAGCTTATTACAGTGCCAGGATGATAACACATTCCTGAGGGCACAAAGCTTGGAACACTCTTAGTTGTAGCTCTGTATTCCGTTTGTCATATGTGTCTCTTTGGCTGGTTCTAATTTGTAAGCCTTCATTGTAATAAAACTGTAATTGTTAGTCCTGAGTTCTATGAGTCATTCTAAAAAATTATTAAATCTGAGGGTGATCATGGTAATCCCCTAATTTATAGCCAGCTGATCAAAGTGAATTTTCATGTAATAAGTGAAGTTGGGCATATTTTATTTTTTTTAAGAACAAGTCATCATATTCTCCTCATACTGACAGCCCTTCCCAGGTAAGAACAGAATTTGTTGAGCTTAGCAAAAGCAAAATTGGGTATCTAAGGAAACTTTTATTCATATTATTTATTTTATTTTATTTTTTTGAGATAGAATCTCACTATGTCACCCTCGATAGAGTACTGTGGCGTCCCAGCTCACAGCAACCTCAAACTCTTGGGCTTAAGTAATTCTCTTGCCTCAGCCTCCCAAGTAGCAGGCACTACAGGTGCCCACCACAATGCCCAGCTATTTTGTTGTTGTTATTGTAGTTGACATTGTTGTTTGGCAGGCCCTGGGCTGGTTTTGAACCCAAAGCGCTGTAACCACTGTGCTACAGGCGTCAAGACTATTTATTTATTTATTATTTAGACAGAGTCTCACCCTGTCCCCATGGGAAAAGTGCTGTGGCATCATAGCTCACAGCAACCTCAAACTCAAACTCCTGGGCTCAAGAGATTCTCTTGCCTCAGCCTCCCAAGTAGCTGGGACTGCAGGTACCCATTACAATGCCAGCTAATTTTTCTATTTTTAGTAAAAATGGGGTCTCACTTTTGATTGGACAGATCTTGAACTCCTGAGCTCAAGCAATCCACCTGCCTTGACCTCCCAGAGTGCTAGGATTACACGTGTGAGCCACTACACCAGGCCTAAAAAAACTTTTAGTTCAGCACCTCAAAGACCCTGACCCAGAACTGGAATCCAAATATATCCCACCATTAACATGTGCAAATACTTAAGTACAACAAACCAAATGGAAAATGATAAACTTATGGATAGCTAGTTTTGAGAAAAAAAAATACAAATGGCTTTTAAAATATGCTCAGTCTCACTCATAATACAAGTTAAAACTATAAGAAGGTGCCATTTTTAGCCTGTTGAATTGGCAAAGGACAAGTTTTAGATGACATACCATCTTGTGAGATCTGGGGAAACCTCATCTGGCACTCTTATTTGTTCTTGGTGAGATTACCTTGTACCAATTGTGATGAGTGACTTGGCAATATCCCTCAAAATTGCAAATACATGTTTGCATCTGACTCAGCAAATTCCATTTAGGAATTGATTCTGGGCTCAGCGCCTATAGCTCAACCGGCTAAGGCGCCAGCCACGTACACCTAAGGTGGCGGGTTCGAATCCCCAGCCCGGACC
>NW_003852503.1:384156-392996 GCF_000181295.1 Otolemur garnettii | reverse complement strand
CCTGTAGTCCCACCTACTTGGGAGGCTGAGGCAAGAGAATTGCTTAAGCCCAGGAGTTGTAGGTTGCTGTGAGCTGTGATGCCACAGCACTCTACCCAGGGAGACAGCTTGAAGCTCTGTCTCAAAGAAATTAAATTTTTTTTTTTGTGGCTCATGTAATATCTGGTTGAAAATCACTGGGCAAAACTGTAAAGACAGTAAAAAGATGAGTGGTTGCCACAGGGAGGGTGGGAGGAATGAATGGGTGGTGTCCAGGGGATTTTCAGGGCAGTAAAACTCTTTTGTATGATACTTCTGAGTGTGATGGTGGATATCTGACAAACTCCACAGAACTGCACAACCCAAAGAGTGAAGCTTGATACAAATTACAGATTTTAGTTAACAGGAATGTATCATTATTGGTTCATCAATTATAAAGAAGATAATTGTAACTAAAACAAGATGTTAATAATAGGGAAGCCGTGTGTGGGGGAGAAAGGATTCTCTGTACTTTCTGCTCACTTTTTTTCCTTGTAAATCCAAAGCTGCTCTAAGAAATAAAGCCTACTAATATGTTTAAATAGGCTTACATACATATTAATCCTAAAAAGGGTTGAAATAAATATGCAACTGGCTTTAATACTAGTTATAGCAAATGCTTATTTTCTTTTTTCTTGTTGCTTATCTTCGTTTTCTTACAAAGAAAGAAATGATGATTTTGTGATTTGTATGAAAATGAGAACATGGTTTTTTTCTGTGTTTGTTTTGTTTTTTGAGACAGAGTCACTATGTCACCCTGGTAGAGTGTTATGGCATCACAGCTCACAGCAACCTCAAATTCTTGAGCTTAACGATTCTCTTGCCTCAGCCTCCCAAGTAGCTGGGACAACAGGTGTCTGCCACAATGCCCAGCTGTATTTTTTGTTGTAGTTGTCATTGTTGTTTAGCAGGCCTGAGCTGGGTTCGAATCTGTCAGCTCTAGTGTATGTGGCCAGCGCCCTAACTAAGCAACGGGCGCTGAGTCTTTTTTTTTTTTTTCTTTTTTTGAGACAGAGTCTCACTCTGTCACCCTGGGTACAAGGTAGCTGGGTGTTGTGGTGGGTGCCTACACTTCCAGCTACTTGGGAGACTGAGGCAAGAGGATCACTTCAACCTCAGAGTTTGAGGTTGCTGTGAGCTGTGATGCCTGTACACTCTACTGAGGATGACAAAATGAGACTCTATCTCAAAAAAAAAAAAAAGTGACAAGATATCCCTGCCTTCTTTCTTTTCCTTTTTTCTTTTTTCTTTTTGAGATAGAGCCTCAAGTGTTGTGGCATCACAGCTCACAGCCTCTGTCACCCTGGATAGGCATCATCATAGTGCACAGTAACCTCTGACCTACTAGGGGAAGTATATGTGCCCTTAATCTTTTGAGGAAAAAAAGAAATAAAATGAATAGATTAAAATATATCAAAAGTACATGAGATCAGCCGTACAAGTGGGGAAGGGCCAATGTCGGCTTTGTTTATGTTGCTACTATGTAACAAAAACACATTTAAAATTAGGCTTAAAAATCAAAACAAAGAAACGCTATGGGTATTTGTGTCATGAAGTATCACCATGACCCAAAGAGAGAGGTGACTGACATTTGTGTCTGCTCCCGCGAGTTTTCCTCTCACCTCTTGAAATTTCCTGAGCAATAGGAGTGAAATCAGACTGACTTTCAGGGACAGAGGGTGGCTGGAAATTGAGTTCCAAACACATGGGTTATAAATCAATTTCACCTACATAATGAAGCCTCCATATACACTCTGGGCACCAAAACTAGAATTAGTCTCTTGGGTTGGCAATACTCTGCTCATTACAGCACAGCAGTGCCAGGAGGATAACACATCCCCAAGGGCACAAAGCTTGGAACACTCTTAGTTGTAGTTCTGCATCCCGTCTGTCATATGTGACTCTGGCTGGTCCTAATTTGTAAGCCTTCATTGTAACGAAACTATGGGAACTCCCTAAGTTGTAGCCAGCTGGTCAAATTTATTGAATTTTCATGTAATGAGTGAGGTTGGGTATATTTTAGTCATTTTCTGTAAGTACAAGCCATCATCTTCTCCTCATACTTCCCAGATAAGGATAGAATTCATTGACCTTAGCAAGGCCAAAAATGGATATCTAGGGAATATTTATTTATGCAGTCATTTGTTTATTTATATTTTTTAAAAATAGAGTCTCACTCTATCCCTTTAGGAAGAGTGCTGTGGCCTCATAGCTCACAGAAACCTCAAACTCTTGGGCTCAAGAGATCCTCCTGCCTCAGCCTCCTAAGTAGCTGAGACTACAGATACTCAGCACAATGCCAGCTACTTTTTCTATTTTTGGTAGAGATGGGGTCTCACTCTTGCTCGGTGTGGTCTTGAACTCCTGAGCTCAAGCAATCCACCTGCCTTGGCCTCCCAGGGTGCTAGAATTACAGGTGTGAGCCACCGTGCAACAAACTTTCAGCTCAGAGATTCAAGAGACCCTATCCCAGAACTAGAATCCAAATATATCTCACCACGAACAAGAGCACGTTCTTGAGTGCAACAAATCAAATGGAAAATGGTAAAGTATGGATAGCTAGTTTTGAAGGAAAAAATTACAAATGGCTCTCAATGAAATAAAATATGCTCCATCTTACTCATAATCCAAGTTAAAACTATAGGAAGGTGCCATTTTTAACCTGTCAGATTGGCAAAGGACAAGTTTTAGATGACATACCATCTTGTGAGATCTGGGGAAACCTCATCTGGCACTCTTATTTATTGTTGGCGAGATTCCAAACTGGTACAACCTCTGTACCAATTGTGATGAGCGACTTGGCAATATCCCTCAAAACTGCAAATACATGTTTGCATCTGACTCAGCAAATTCCATTTAGGAATTGATTCTGGAGGCATTTAGTCTATTCTACCCACGTGATAGTGAGAAGACGTATGGTGCAAACTGAAAAACATTGTCACATTAGTTTACAACTCTTTCCATTAGCAGCTGGGTCGATCTTTCCACTCCTTAAATCTGGAATGGCCCTGTGGCTTGCTTGGACCAGTGAAATGTGGCGGGAGTGATGTCGTTCTGGAGACTAACCTCAAAAGGCTTGCAACTTCCACTGTTGTTCTTCTGGAATTCTGCCTGTAGACCACTTGGTGGTTAGAGGCTGGAAAAACACCAACAGAGCTGTGAGCTCAGGCTGGAGGAATGGTGAACCAACAGCTGCTGGAGCTGGTGAGACAGTCAGAAAATAGTTGCTGGAGGCTGGAGAAAGGGCAACTCGTATTCTAGCGTCATGGAATACTGGGCAAAAATTTTGCCTCTGGAAACTTGAGACATAGAAAATGTACTAATAAAATGTATAAATAAAATAAAATAAAGTTTTACAAAGATGATTAAGGAGATCTCTGGGCAGAACGTTTAAACTGCCTTTTGGCTTCTCCTAACTGTGTATAACAACATACAGGAAAAGAGAGATGAGCCGAAAAAGGAAAGATTTGGCTTAAAACAGAATTTAGAGGATTTATAGAAGCCCAGGGATTTGCTAGTTTAGAAAATACAACTGTCTCTTATCTCCAGTTTTCCTCACCAGTAAAAATTACTCAAAGTTAAAGGAGTTTGGAGCCAAAATCAAACCAAGAGTTGTCGCTATAAGAATCCTTATTAAAACCTCTGAATTATTTAAGGCAATGCCTGAAGGACCCTCAGCTACAGCTTTGGGGAATCTAAAGGGTGTTTTTTAACAGTGGCCTCAAAGTATTGCCTGAAAGACTTTGATTGTCTTGAGATATACCCCAGAATTCCCCAAAGTTTCCCTATTTTGAAGACATTAATTGGATTCCTCATATACCAGAGGTGAGGAAATAAACCTTTAAACAATTCAAAGCCTGCCATAACCCTGAAGTTTTTAGGGGTCCAGCTATCTGGGCCACACCAAGACATCCACTATGACTTTAAGGACAAGTTATTTCATTTTGTACCTTTTACCAGAGATATGCGACTGCTAGGCCTTCTTGGAATCTGGAGATGGCACACACCACATTTGGGAATACTGCTCTTATCCATGTGTCAAACAACTCAGAAGGTTACCAGTTTTGTGGGTGGCCCAGAGAAAAACTAGATCCCACAACAGCCTCTGGCTGCAGTTTAACTGGCCTTGCTATTTGGGTCATGTGACAATTCCATGATGCCATGGGTATTTGTTGTACATGTGTACGATACATGGAGTCTCTTGCAAGTTCCATGATGAACGTTGCAGTGCTGGACTCCAGAGTTCTGCTGCAGAGTCATGCTTGCAACAGTTAATGCCCCCAGAAGCAGATTTCAACAAATGGCAGGTGCAGTATTGGTAGATAACACTTCTACCTCATTGCTCTTCGGGTGGGATGATTCTGAGGTGCACCGTAGACCCTCTCCCAGAGTGAGAATTAAACCCCAGGTACCCACTGTGCACCTTCACTGGCTTTCTTCCTTTCTCTTTCATACCTCTAAATCCCTACTGGTGATCCTCTCACTCTGGGAGACTGAGGCTGGACGATCGCTTGAGCTCAGGAGTTTGACAGCAGTCTGAGCAAGAGTGAGACCCCATCTCTGCTAATAATAGGAAAATTTGTATCATGGTGTGTGCCTGTAGTCCCAGCTACTCAGGAGGCTGAGGCTGGAGGACTGCTTGAGCCCAGGAATTTGAGGATGCTGTGAGCTAGGTTGAGGACAGGGCCCTCTACCCTGAGCAAAAGAGTGAGACTCTGTCTCAAAGAAAAAAATAAACACAATGGCAATCTTGGTTTAGTGGCAGTTCAGTGAACTTTCTGCTATATTTACACAGGCACACTAAAGGGATAAGAAAAAAACAAAAACAAAAGTTTTTTTCCCCCCATTCTCTTACATAACGGTCAATACTTTTCTTTCTTTCTTTTTTTTTCTGAGGCAGAGTCTCACTATGTGACCCTCAGTAGAGTGCTATGGCATCACAGCTCACAGCAACCTCAAAGTCTTAAGCTTAAGCAATTCTCTTGCCTCAGCCTCCCAAGAAGCTGGGACTTTAGGCACCGGCTATTTTTTGTTGCAGTTGTCATTATTGTTTAGCTGGCCTGGGCCAGGTTGGAACCCGCCACCCTCAATGCATGTGGCTGGCGCCATAACCACTGTGCTATGGGTGCTGAGCCATTTCTTTCTTTTTTAATTCAATATTTCTGATTCTAGATGTGTGCAGTTTTTTTTTTCCCTATATGCCAATTACTTCTCCAGGGGACTCCAGCAGACCAGCTGGATATCTTCCAACTCGATCTACTCAGAGATGGCATCAGATCCCATAGGTTGAGGGCTCAGCCCCACCAGACTGCCCTCACTACAGATGCCAGTCACAAGTATAAGTTGTAACCTGGTTCTTCAGACCAACTGGCTATAAATCAGAGTTCCCGTGACCTCCTCCCTGGGTTCCATGTATTTGCTGGAGCAGCTCACAGGAACTCAGAGAAACATCTCCTTGCATTTTCCCATTTATTATAAAGGACATTACAAAGGATATATATGAACGGCCAGATGGAAGAGATGCACAGGGTAAGAGATACGGAAAGGGGCACTGGGCTTCCATGCTTTCTCCAGGGCCCCACTGTCCAGGAAGTTATGTGGAAGCTCCTCAAACTCTATCCTTTTGGGTTTTGTATAGAAGCTTCATTAGGTGGGCATGGCCGATTCCATCATTGGCCACTGGTGACCAACTCAAACTTCAGATCCTCCTCCCTCCCCAGCAACTGGAGGATGAGGCTGAAAGTCCCTCTAATTATGCCTTGGCCACCAGTCACCTCATTGTCATAAAGACTCTCATCACTCCAGAGATTCCAAAGATTTTAGGAACTATACGTCAGGAAATGGAAGAATACAAAATATACATTTCATAATATCACACATACTCTCCTTACCACAACAAAGTTGGCTTCTGTTTTCACAGAGGTCTGGGTCTGACAGGTACTAAGGATGTCTATTCATCAATGCTGTGTACTAGGCAGATACTGAGCATTTTACATGCATTATCTTATTTAAGCCTCACATTTTAGCCAAGAAGGTCAACCTTAGCTTAGAGAAGTTAGGTTACCTACCAAAAACACATCACTGCTAAGTGAGGGATCTGAGCTTTGGCCTTGGGACCGTCTGGCCCCAACTCCTGCTCTAAACTGATACTACCGTATTTTCTTTAGTTCAGTCACCACAGTTGCATTATTTGGCAGAAAGTGTATCTTTCCTTTAAGACAGAATAAGTCCTTCTGCCCGACTCTGTTCTTTCTCTTGTCCTAAGAAGGCAGAGAATATTCTTGAGGACTTTGGATTAGAGAATGGTTGCAGAGAAGATCTGGGACTAAAAGCATGGTCCAGGGATAGAAATGGTGGAGATTCCACTACAATTGGGAACCATTAACAAGACCCCATCACATTCAAGATGTGAAACAAACAAGGAGGCAATTTCTATCACAGTAAAGAGACTTATATGACTGATTGTAAAGCTTCCACATTTACTAAAGTGGCAAAACACTAACTCAAAGCAGACTGAAAAGTTTGGTATGATGAAATTTTCAAGTAGGTAGATGGAAGACATAAAACAATTAAAACATAAAGGGGGGAGAGTAAAAGGACTTAGATGATTGTAAAGCTACTATATTTACTTAAAGTGGTAAAATATTAACTCAAAGTAGACTGTGAAAGGTTTGGTATGTATATCACAATCCTCAGAGCAACCGCTATAAAATAATATAAAGAGATAAGGCCAAAAAAGATAATAGATCAATTAGAATGAAATTAAACATTATTAACATAAAGAGATTTCTTTAAAAATCCATGATGCAATAATAGAATTGGATTTCTATTGAAAAGAACTAACTTTTCCTCCTGCTTGAAAAGACTAAACAAACAAACAAAAATCTATGAAAGAATTTTGGACATTGGACATAAGGAAGAAGAGGACGTGACTCCTCATAGATGGGAAACAAACATAGTAAGCAATACAATTGCCCAGGTGATTGCCTAAAGAATTTCCAGTCCAGTGCACGAGAAGAGGAATCCCAGATGGACCCTGGCATTCTCCCCAAGAAGCAATAAAAAGAAATCATATTGCACACTGCAAATCTCCTCTGCTAAATGTCCAACTTGCTTACAAGTTCTGCTGTCCACACAACTAACTGTAGGACACAATTTAGTAGGACACACAACTGCTTACAAGTTCTGCTGTCCACACAACTAACTGTAGGACACAATTTTCTGCCACAAAATAATAAGAACGACCTTTCCTCCAGTTTCCAATAACATACTCCTTATTTCCTTGAGCTTCACTGGAAGTGCATTTAATGTCCATATTTCTACCAGTATTTTGCTTATGACAATGTATTCTTTAAAATGATACAAGCTTTTTGTTATGGGCCTTATAATTCCTTATCTCTATCCATTTACCCAATTCCAAAGCCATTTCCACTTTTTAAAATATATGTGTTATACCAGCACCCCATTTCCAGTACCATATAATAACTATAAACAGGAAATAAGCCAAAAGTCCATCAATAGAAAAAAAAAATAAACTCTGGTATATGCAAACAATGGCAATGAAAAGAACAAACTACTGATTCAGCAACATGAATTCGACTCTCATAAATGTTCCGCTGAGCGAAAGGAACCCTGTACATGATTCATACTGTATATGGATATTCTAGAAAAGAGAAAACTGATAATAGAGAAAAATCAGAACTGTGATTGTTTCCGGTAAACAAACAAACAAAAAAACAGAATGGGAAGAGGGAGGATGGGTGGTGCATTGTACTAGGGTACATGTCAAATCTACTAAGTGTAGAGTATAAATGTCTTAACACAATAATTAAAAAAGTGCAGGGAAGGCTATGTTAACCAGTTTGATGTATTTCAAACTGTATATAAAACCAGCACAATGTACCCCATAAATGCATTAATGTACACAGCTATGATGTAATAAAAAAAAAAAGGAGCTTGAATTGACTAAGAAAGGGCATGAAGAAATTTTCTAGGGTAATGTTAATCCTCTATCTCCAGATATAAGTATGGATTACACTTACATATATTTTTCAAACCAATGAAGAGTATTTAAGAGCCCTTAAGGCGTATATAGTCCATTGTATGTAAATTTTACCTCAGAGGAGGAAAAAAACAACTGTAAAACACAATTTAGACTCTAGTTAATGCAATGCATGCTGAGGGATGAAGTAGGTGTACTGATGTCTGCAAAACTTACTTTGAAATGCATAAAAAATAAGATGGATTAAAGGCTGGATAGAAGGATAGACAATAAAATATTAATGATAGAATCTAGGTGGTAAGTATATGGGCATTCACAATAGCAAGCTTTCAAAGTTATGTATAAATTCCATTTACTATAGCATCAAAAAGAATAAAATACTTAGGAATAAACTTAACCAAGGAGGTGAAAGATTTATCCACTGAAAACTCAAAAACACTGCTAAAAGAAATTAGAGACCAATAAAGAGAAAGACTTCTCATCTTCAGTTTTTTTTTTTGGCCGGGGCCAGGTTTAAACCCACCTCCTCCAATATACAGGGCCAGCACCCTACTCCTTTGAGCCACAGGCACCGCCCAAGACTTCACATTTTCATGGATCAGAAGACTTACTGTTAAAATGTCAGTGCTACCCAAAGCAATCTGCAGGTTGATGCAATCTCTATCAAAATCCCAGTGGCTGGCTCGGTGCCTATGGCTTAAGAGGCTAAGGTACCAGCCACATACAGTTAAGGTGGCAGGTTTGAATCCAGCCTGGGCCCGCCAAACAACAATCATGGCTGCAACCAAAAAATAGCCAGGTATTGTGGCAGGTGCCTGTG
>NW_003852503.1:373408-383153 GCF_000181295.1 Otolemur garnettii | reverse complement strand
AAAAAAAAAAAAGAATGAATGTGGCCCCTTCCCATAGCCCACATATAAAAATTAGCTCAAAATGGATCAAAGCTAAAACTATAAACTCATAGGAGAAAAGCTTCATGATATTTGGATTTGGCAATTCAAACATGATACCAAAAGTAAAAGGAACACAAGAAAAAATAGATATATTTGAATAGTATCAAAATTTGAAACTTTTGGACATCAAAGGACACTATTAACAGAGTAAAAAGGCAGCCCAAGAAATGGAAGAAATTATTTGCAAATAAAGTATCTGATAAAGAGTTAATATCAAGAATATAGACACAGAACTCCTGTGAATCAACAACAAAAAACAACCTGATTAAAAAATAGGCAAAGGCCTTCAACAGAATTTCTCTTAAGAAGATATACAATGGCCAACAGGCAAGTGAAAATATGCTCACTAATCATTAGGGAAATGCAAATCATAACCACAATGAGGCATTTCAGCTCTATTAGGATGGTTATTATTGAAAAAAACAGAAAGTAACAAATTTGGTAAAAACATGCCAAAATGGAATGGAAACTTATAATACAGTAAGCTCCAGGTACAGTCCTGAAGCAATCTAAATAGGTCAGAATAGTTAAAATTTGTTGTGACACAAAAGCAGACATTACATTTCTTGTCACCATTGTAGATCTTTTCTCTACTTACAGTGCAATCTTAAATTTCATCTACAAAAACAAAGATAATAGTATCTATCTCTCATGTTTATTATGACAATTAAGTGAAATAATGCATACAAAATTATAAAACAGGGCAGCACCTATAGCTCAGTGGCTAGGGCACCAGCCCCATATACTCCGGGAGGCAGATTCAAATCCAGCCCCAGCCAAACTGCAACAAAAAATAGCCAGGCATTGTGGCAGGCACCTGTAGTCCCAGCTACTTGGGAGGCTGAGGCAAGAGAATCGCCTAAGCCCAGGAGTTAAAGGTTGATGTGAGCTGTGATGCCACGGCACTCTACCAAAGGCAACAAAGTAAAACTGTCTCAAAAAAAAAAAAAAATTATAAAACTGTTTTGGCTATAGTAAGTGCTCAATGAACGTAAGCTGTCATAATAATATTAATACTATTGCTAATTATCAGTAAGAGACAATGGTATTATCATTATCATCATCATCGGTGTCATAGTTCTGTCAATTAGCCTAAATTCTAACTAATTACTTTCTGTGGCTTACTCTTTACTATCCTATGCTCTACCTGTTCTCTGGCAGAGCCTGGATCCTGGATTCAGGGTGCTCTGGAAATACCTCTCTTCTCCATCTTTCATCTGTCATAGCACATGAGGCCCACCCACATTTCCTGTGCTAAAAGACAACATAAACACTGAACATAAATTATCCAAGCAGAAGCATCACGCCTGTGTCAATAATAGCTTCAGTGAAGAAGCCTAAAGTACTTTTCACAGTGATTGATATCACAATGGTGTGATACAGCACTAAATAAGAAGACATTACATTCTTTGCCTATTATTATTGACCTTAACACTAAAGCCTGGAAGCAGTTACTACATTACCCTGTCAATCCTGAGCCCAAACCTAAGCAATTTACCCTCTGCTACTTACTCCTCACTATATTCTACTCTACATATCTTTGATAGGGGCTAGGTCTTGACTACCAGGTGAAACATACCATTGGCACTTGACAAGCAGCTCCTCTTGAAATCTCCCACTTCTCAAAAGATGAAGGTTGTTTAATATATTTATCCTAAAAAAATACAAAACTGATTCATCTAAATAGAAATGATGAGCTAGTGACACTACAAGAAACTTCAATGACAATCCCAGAGTAGTGACACTAGGTGACATTAATAGAGCACATTTAAAGGCATGTGTGCATGTGTTTTAACATAAAAATTTATAAATATATACTACAGTAAGAAAAAACTGGTATAATAAATCCCAAGATATCCATTACCTAGCTTCAACAATTAGCAACATTTTTCTTTTTCATTTATCCCACAACTTTCAACCTTTTCATTTATCCTACAACCTCCTAAAACTAGAGGTTTTTTTTTTGGAGACAGAGTCTCACTCTGTCGCCCTCAAGAGCAACCTCCAGCTCTTGAGCTTTGGCAATTCTCTTGCCTCAGCCTCTCAAGTAGCTGGGACTACAGGCCCCTGTCACAACGCCAGGCTATTTTTTTTAATTGTTGTTGCAGTTTGGCCAGGGCTGGGTTCAAACCGCCACCCTCAGTATATGGAGCCAGCGCCCTGCTCACTGAGCCACAGGCACCACCCCCAGAGGTTTTTATTTATTTATTTTTCTTTCTTTTTTTTTTTTGCAGTTTTTGGCGGGGGCTGGGTTTGAACCTGCCACCTCCGGTATATGGGGCCAGCACCCTACTCCTTTGAGCCACGGGCACTGCCCTTATTTATTTATTTATTTTTGACACAGAGTATTGCTCTGTAGGTCTCAGGAGTGTGCCATGGTGTCATACCTTACAGCAACCTCAAACTTTTAGGCTCAAGCAATTCTCTTGCCTCAGCCTCCTGAATAGCTGGGACTACAGGCACTTACCACAGCACCCAGCTATTTTTAGAGGCAGGGTCTTGCTCTGGCTCAAGCTGGTCTTGAACCTATGAGCCGAGAAAATCCACCCATCTTGGCCTCCCAGAGCGCTAGGATTACAGGAGTGAGCCATCGTGCCCAGCTTTCCTAGAGTTTTTTAAACCAAACCCAGATCATTCTGGTACACTTCGAATTTATCAAAGAATTATACTCTTAGCCTAATTCTGGAGGCCTTAATTCTATGTATCCACAGAGAAGCTAGAACAAACTTCAGGCTCAATCTTCTGTAATATTGTCCTCCTACTGTATTCTTATCTGCCTATTCCCTAGGGAAGGTTTGGTTCTGGATTTTAGATGTCACATACTGATGACAATTAGAGGTAATTTTTTTTTTCTCTCTCTCTTCATTTATAAAAAGATAACAGCTGCTGAAAAACATGTTCTAAAGGAATAAGAGAGAACAAATTTTCTAGCCAGGGCAATATAGTAATCATAATATTATAAACTTTGGTGAGAATGCCAAAGAAATGATACCAGGTAAAAATATCCTGATGATACCTTTTGATATGAGCGAGGATGCTGCACTTTTAGTCTAATTCTATAGATCCTAATTCTTAATCACAAACCATAGACAGAATAGCTGGATTAATTCACCAAATCTTAAAGTAATTTAGGATCTGCTACTTGTTTCCACATTGTTTGTGTAGAGGGAGTATGCTTGTGGTAATACTGTGAGCTTCAGCAAGAGCTGAATAATAATCTTGGTAAACTAGTCTAATTCTAGAATAAGATATGAATGTGATATTTCAGTCTCCAAAATGACTGATTATTTTTTCAGATTAATATGAGGGTACATATGATTAGGTTACACTGTTGTGTTTGTTAGGTAAAATACAAGTTATAGTTCTGCATCTCCACCAGGAGGTGTGCCATATACCCTTACATTGTGCATGTTAGGTAAGAGCACACCCATTCCCCTCCCTGAAATGATTTTTTTTTTATAACTATATAATTCATTAGACCAGGGTGTTTTGAACCAGGAGGTGCAAGGTAGAACATAAAAAGAGACCAGTAGGAACTGTCTATGCCCATTCTTTCAGAAGCGGGACCTCTGTTCTAATAGAATTCAGGAGGACTATTTTCCTATTAACATGGAAAAGAATAGAGATGCCATATTCTTTTTTTTTTTTTTTTTTTTTTTTTTTGAGACAGAGTCTCACTGTGTCACCCTCAGTAGAGTCCCATGGCATCACAGCTCATAGTAACCTCAAGCTCCTGGGCTTAAGCGATTCTCTTGCCTCAGTCTCCCGACTAGCTGGGACTACATGCACCTGCTACAACACCCATCTATATTTTGGTTGCAGTTGTCATTGTTGTTTAGTAGGCCCGAGGCGGCCTCGAACCTGCCAGCTTCAGTGTATGTGGCCAGCGCCCTACTCACTGAGCTGCGGACACCAAGCCAAGATGCTATATTCTTAAGTAGCTCCAAAGTCCCTGGTTCTATACTTCAAGTTATCAGCTATTGAGAATTTATAAAACCCAGGTAACTTTATTTCTTGTTTCTTTATCTCCTTTTTATTCTGCTCCACCTGATCTCTGATGAAGTCCTGATCCTGGGGTTTAGAAGGCACATACTGGTAACCCACCAGAGAAAAGTCATCTCTCCCTTTCTCATCTGTCATATCAGAGCATGGCTCCTTAAAGCGTACTTTCTAAAAGAGAAAAAAATATAAATTGCCAAGTAGAAGTAATGCAATGACAATAATATTCTAGGCTTTACTGAAAGCCACAGGGTAATTTTTTTAAAACTCAGGATAATGTGAAAAGTAACAGAATAAAACAAAATCATTATTTTTTGTGAGTTCTGAAGTTTAGTTGAGAAGTTTTGTAAGCTTCAAACTAAACCCCAAATAATTTAGTTCCTGCAGGTTCCTGTCCCTTCTGTTCTACCTTGTCCCTGATGAAGACCTGATGAAGCCTGCACAGAAGATCCTGATGGACATCTGGAGGAAGAGCCTCTCTCCCTGTCAAAATTGAAGTTGGCTGCTTCAAATTTGCTTTCTAAAAAGGAACAAACACAAAATACCAATTGTTCAGTTAAGAATGACAGGTTAACTAAGACTTTAAGTTTTTGTGAGAATTCTGGAATTGACAGAGATCACAGTACAATCGGGCATCTTGTAAAATAAAACAAAAAACTATACTCCACTCCACAAAGTCCAACCATAACCCTAAGTAACTTACTTCCTGCCTTTCCTCTTCCTTTTGGTCTGACTGATGGCTAGAGGAGGACTGGCCTGGGCACCTGTGTAAAAGATACTGTTGGGGACTTACGGGCCACTCCTTTTTCCATTTTTCAGCTGTCAAAGTAGATGCTGGCTGCCAGAAATATTTTTCCTATGGAGAAGATTAAAAAGAAAAATGTAAGTTTTTCAGAGGACTGAAATGCTGCTAATACTTTAACACTTAGTCAGAACCCTGGAGTTTTGAAAATTTAATCAGGAAACTATTTTTTTTCCCAACTGTGGATTTCCACACCAGCTACAATACACACATAGGCATACTTCATCTCATTGGGCATCGCTTGACTGCACATTACAGATAACTGCCTTTTTCACAAATTGAAGGTTTGTGGCAACCTTATGTCAAGCAAGTCTATTTGCGCCGTTTTCCTAACAGTTGTGCTCATTCATGTCTTTGAGTCACATTTTGGTACTTCTGACAATATTTCAAACTTTTCATTATTATTATATCTGTTATGGTGATCTGTGATCAGTGATCTTTGATGTTACCATTCTAATTGTTTTGGAGTGCCACAAACCACACTGTCACGTCAGGACCGTCAGGACCGTGAACTTAATTGGTAAATGTTAATTGTATCTTGATTGCTCCACCACCTGGCTGATTCCTTCCCCAGGCCATCCTATTTATTCCCTGAGGCACAACAACACTGAAATTAGGCCAGTTAATAACACTACAGTGACTCCTAACTGTTCAAGGGAAAGAAAGACCTGCCTATCTCCCATTTTAAATCAAAAGCTAGAAATGATTAAGCATAGTGAAGGAGTATGTTGAAAGCTGAGATAGGCTGAAAATCAGGCATCTCATGCCAAACAATTAGCCAAGATGTGAACACAAAAAGTTATTGAAGGGAATTTACAGTGAACACATAAATGATAAGAAAGTGAAACAGCCTTATTGAGGATGTGGAGAAAGGTCTGGACTGGAGACCAAACCAGCTACAACATTCCCTTAAGCCAAAGCCTAATCCAGAGGAAAGCCCTAACTCTGTTCAATCTATGACAGCTCAGAGAGGTAAGAAAGCTAAAGAAAAGTGTGAAGGTAGCAGAGGTTGACTGATAAAGTTTAAGGAAAGAAACCATCTTTGTAACATAAAACCAAAGGTGAAGTAGCAAGTGCTAATGTACACGCTGCAGCAGGTTACCCAGACCTGGTGAAGACCACTGATGAAGATGACACTAAAGGACAACAGATTTTCAGTGGAAACAAAACAGCTTATATTGGAAGAAAATGCCACGTGGGACTTCATAGCTAGAAAGGAAAAAATCAATGTCTGGTTTCAAAGGGCAGACTGACTTTGTTAGGACTTTCAGTTATAGCCAGTGCTCACTTACCATTCCAAAAATCCTAGGGCCCTTAAAAATGATGCTAAATCTCCTCTGTCTGTGTTCTAGGAATGTTACAACAAAGCCTGGATGACAGCACATCTGTTAAAAGCATGGTTTACAAAATATTCAAAACTCACTATTGAGATCTACTACTCAGAAAGAAAAATTCCTTTCAAAATAGTGCTGTTCACTGACAATGTACCCAGTTACCCAGAAACTCTGATGGAGATACAGAAGGAAATTAATGCTGTTTTCATGCCTGCTAACACAACATCCATTCTACAGCCCATGGATCAAGGAGTACTTTCAACTTTCAAGTCTTATTGTTTAAGAAATACATTCTGTATGGTTATATCTGCCATAGAGAGTGATTTCTCTGATGGATTTGGGCAAACTAAATTGGAAATCTTCTGGAAAGGATTCACTGTTTAATATCCATTAAGATATAAATGATTCATGGGAGGAAGTCAAAATACCAACAGTAGCAGGCATTTAGAAGAAGCTGATTTCAATTCTCACGGATGACTTTGAGGGGTTCAAGACTTTAGTGGAGGAAATCATTGCAGATGTGGCAGAAACAGCAAGAGAACTAGAATTAGAAGTGGAACCTGAAGATGGGACTGAACTGCTGCAATCTCATGATCCAATTTTAACACATAAAGAGTTAGCAAAAAGAGTGATTTTTTAAGATGGAAACTATTCTTAATGAAGATGCTGTGAACACTATTGAAATGACAACAAAGGATTTACAATAAGATATAAATTAGTTAAAGCAAAGCAGCAGCAGGCTTTGAGATAATTAACTCCAATTTTTAAAGAAGTTCTATTGTGGGTAAAATGGTTTCAAACATGAGCTACAGATAAACCTTCCACAAATGCAAGGGTCAACTGATACGGCAAACTTCATTGTTCTCTTATTTTTAAAAAATGCCATAGCCACCCCAACTGTCAGCTTCCACTACACGGCCGTCATCAAAGGCAAGACCTTCCACCAGCAAATAGATTATGACTCACATGATCTTAAGTATTTTTAGCAAGAAAGTATATTTAAATCAAGGTATGTACATTGCTTTCTTAGACATAATGCTATTGAACACTTAAGAGACCACAGTAATGTATAAATATAACTTTTATATGCACTGGGAAATCAAAAAATTCAAGTGAATCACTTTATTACAATATGGGCTTTACTGCAGTGGTCTGCGACTAAACCCCCACAGTATCTCCATGATGTATCTGTGGTCCTTACAAATCCCACTCCAAACCCCAAGTAGCTTACAAGCTACTCTTTACGTAGGAGATATTTTCTTATTACATCTCCTTCCCACTCTATTTTACCTGATCTTTAGTTAGAAACTCCTGGTCCTGAAATTGTGGTAGAATATTCTGATCTTTGGGGAAAACACACTGGTCTGGGCGGAAAACAGACTGGTCATTATGTAGAAAATACTGGTCATGATCTTTGAGAAGAATATTCTCATGTTTGGAAAGAACATGCTGGTCTTTAGGGAGAACATACTGGTCTTCAGGAAAAGCATACTGGTCTTTAGGGAGAAACTCCTGGTCCTCATCTGTGGGAAGGATATTCTGATCTTTCGAAAGAACATGCTGGTCTTTAGGGAGTGCACACTGGTCTTTAGGTAGAAAATCCTGTTCTTCACATTTAGGTAAAATATTTTGCTCTTTGGTTAGAACACACTGGTCTCTGGATAGAAAATCCTGATCCTCGTAGTTGGGTGGAATCTTCTGGTCTCTGGGGAGAAAATTCTGATCTGTAGGTAGAAAATTCTGGTTCTGATATTTGGGAAGACTATTCTGGTCTTTGAGAACATAAAAGTCTCCTGGTAGAAATTCTTGGTCTTTAGATAGAAAATCTTGATCCTGACATTTGGGTAGAATGTTCTGGTCTTTAAGCAGAACATGGTGGTCTTCAGGTAGAAAAGTCTGGTTTGCAGATAAAGAATCCTGAGCTTCCAACACAATAGTCCCATCTTCTAGCTCAATATGCTGGGCTTTCAGCATAACATCCCGAGTTTCTGTCTTAACAGACTGGCCTTCTGGGCCAATGGCTTGAGCTTCTGGCTTAACAATCTTGAATTCTGGCTCAACAGCCTGGGTATCTGGCTCAAAACTCTGAACTTCCAGCTCAATAGTCTGAACTTCTGTCAAATTACCCTTGGGTTCCAGCAAATCCTGTTGGGCTTCTGGAAGATAATCCTGGGCTTCTGGCAGAATATCCTGAAAGCCCTGAAGATGTAACTGCTTCTGCTCTTCCTTGTCCATCACAACAAATAATGGATTTTTGAATGTTACTTTCTAAAAGTGAACATAAACACCAAATACAGAATGTTAGCTAGCAGCAATACTCTAGGTTTTCTGCAAGATTCCTAAAATAATCTTAAATGATATGGCAGTCAAGCAAATTCCTAGAATAAAATGGGAAATTATAGTCTTTAACTAATTTAACAAAACCTAAACCTACAATCCTAAACCAGTACAACCGTACCAGCAATCCCTTGTCCAAATATCAATGAGTTTACTTTTTCTTATTGCTTCACCTGAACTCTGCTGAAAGGCTTGTCTTTGTCTTCAGAAAGAATATCCTGCTGGTTATTCCCAAACAAATCTTCTCTCTCTTTCTCATATGTCATAACAGATGAAAATTCCTCATAGTCAGATTCCTAATGAAAAAATTAAAAATTTTAAAAAATATATACAAAATTTAACTATTAAAGGTAGAAACAATGTGATTGCAATAAAATCCTAGGCTTTAAGATTTTGTTAATATAATTTCAGTAGGTCAGCAGAGTCAAACATAAAATGTTTATGGCACAGTTTATACACTAAAAACCATAAAGCACTGTTGAAAAAAAGTTAAAGATGATATAAATAAATGGAAAGACATCCCATATTCATCAAAAGGAAATGTTAAGATGGCAGTATTTTCCAATTTGATCTATAGATTTGGAAATACCTATCAAAATGACAGCTGGCTTTTTTTTTTTTTTTGCCAGAAATTAACGCGCGAATCATAAAATTTATATGGAAATGCAACAGATTCATAGAGCAAAACATTCTTCAAGAAGAACAAAGTTGGAAATCTCATTCTTCCCAATTTCAAAACCTACAACAAAGCAATAGTAATCAAAATATTGTGATTCTGGCACAAGAGGGGATATACAGATCAAAGAAATATAATTGAGAGTGCATAAATAAATCCTCACATTTACACTCCATTGATTTTCAAAAAGGGTGACAAAACAATTCAATGAGGAAAGAATAGTCTTTTCAACAAATGGTGCTGGAATGACTGGATATCCACATTCAAAAGAATGAAGATGAACCACTTCTTTACAGCATACATAAAAATTAACTCAAAATGGATCACAGATCTTAAAGTAAGAACTAAAACAATAAGATTCATTGAAGAACACACAGGAGTAAATCTTAACAATCTTGTGTTAAAAAATATCTGGTACTGGCTCAGCTCCTGTGGCTCAAGTGGCTAAGGCGCCAGCCACATACACCTAAGGTGGCGGGTTCGAATCCCCAGCCCGGACCCGCCAAACAACAATGA
>NW_003852503.1:366141-371319 GCF_000181295.1 Otolemur garnettii | reverse complement strand
AAAAAAAAATAAAAAAAAAGAAAAATTACCTGTAATACTACCAGCCAGACAAAATCAGTATTAACCTCTTGTGCCATTTCTAGCCAGGTCTCTGTCTGTGTACATATATCCCAGGCCCTTATTTTTTTTTTTTTATAGAGACAGAGTGTCACTTTGTTGCCCTTAGTAGAGGGTGCTGTGGCATCACACAGCTCATAGCAACCTCCAACTCCTGGGCTTAAGCAATTCTCCAACCTCCCGAGTAGCTGAGACTACAGGCGCCTGTCACAACGTCTGCCTATTTTATGGTTGCAGTTTGGCCGGGGCCAGGTTTGAACTCACCACCCTTGGTATATGGGGCTGGCACCCTACTCACTGAGCCACAGGCGCCGCCCCCCAGGCCTTTTTTCTTATCTTCAGATACTCTTTGAAAACATGAAATTTTTTAGAATGGATGCACATGGATATATCATAATTTATTCAAGCATTCCTCACTACTGGATATTTAAAATGATTTCCTATTATTTTACAGTTCTAAATTATGCTGAGATATAAATAAACCTTTATCTGAAATTATTATGTATATTAGAAATTAATTTACCTCTTGGGTGGGAAAACTTTTCTTTCCATCATCTGGAAACACTGATGCCTTTTCTTCCTTCACAGTTTTTAAGGATGCCAGCCGGTGACGCGCCTGTCTCCTAGTTTGACTAAGCTGTCAGGGAAAGAAAAGCAAAAAGCAAACAAAAACAGGTTAAAGTCTTTCTTTTTTGTTCAGTTTTTTAAAATTGATGTTTCATATATTTCTGGGGTTCTTGCATTGTCACATGCATAGAGTGTGTAAGGGATATTTGGGGTATCCATCATCTTGAGTACTTATAATTTCTGTGTTGGGAACATGTTAAGCCCTCTCTTCTAGCCACTTTGAAATATTCAATATTGTTGATCACTATAGTCACCCTAGTCTACTATCACTAGAACTTATTTCTTCTATTCAGCTGCATGTTTGTACCCAGTAACCAACCTCTCTTCATCCCTACTCACACACTCTTTCCAGCCTCTGGCATCTATCATTTGGTTCTCTCAGGCTGAAGTCTTAATACTATGTGCACTAAGTGTTCCAACAGGAAAACAGGTCCCTATTATTAAAAAATGCCAGACCTAAGACAAGATTACTTGCAAAGGATATTCTGATCTGCTGATAGTGTTGTACATTACTGTCATTCTTAGAGACTGCACTTCATAATTTGATTTAAAGGTTGTTATTCAAATCAGTTTTTATAACCAGAATATAAAGAACGAATACATAAATGAACATAAATGAATTAATACATTTGGAAATTATTGAGCAGACACATTGGCTACCTTGTATCCAAATCTTCAACAAAGAGTTACTTCTTCAACTGGTCCTTATATGCTTAACTGCTTTCATCACTTCTTGCAGGAAGACTATTTCTAGCTTTCTTTTTTCCTTTTATTTACACAAGTCCCTTCGCCACCCTCAATATTTGAAGACTTACAGCTACTTAGTCTTTTCCCAGCTCTCCACATCTCCAGGAAGCCTTCCTAAATTAACTCAGAACAGAAACTCAAACATCTCAACAGAACCAATTTGTTTCAACTAATCTGAGTAACAACTAATAAATGACTATTAATACTAAATATGTTGATTTTGTGTCCATTTTTATCGCTAATAATTCCAGCATGCACCTATTTTGATTACTTTTTCAAAAAAGTACAACCTATTTTACATTTCACAAATACGCAAACAATGTCCCATTAGGGGAAAGAAAGAAACTCTGTATTTGCTAGGATATGCCCTGCATGGTGTGGAGGAAAAACATCCCCACACTACTCAGTGAAATTATGGTAAAGCCAGGACCGCTTCTAACTAACTCATTCATTGAAAGTTTAATGATATCAACTATCTCTTGAAGGGAAATGATGACAATGACTTAGAGATAGAAGTAACAAATAATACTTGATGATTTTTACTAATAAAAAGCTAGTGATAAAAACTCTTTCATTGGGCAGCCCTGGGGCTCAAAGGAGTAGGGTGCTGGCCCCATATACCGCAGGTGGTGGGTTCAAACTGAGCCCTGGCCAAAAGCTGCAAAAAAAAAAAAAAAAAACCTCTTTCATTACCAGCCCAGTTTATGTGTGTGTGTTTAAAAAACAGTACATCACCTCTGCACTGTCCTTGCTTCTAGAAGTCTGCTATACATCGAACCAGAGAAATCAGCTCAAAATATATTACTCTCTTTGTTCTGCCAAGAGGAGGACTTCTAGATTTGTTTAGCTGAAGAACAGCTAAAAGGGTCAAGATAGAGTTATTCACAATGCAAAAAGAGATACATATGTAATCCAAGTTATATAAACCAAACAGAGCCCTGAAAATAGCTGTTTTTATTTTTTACTAAGTATGGCAGGTGTTCATGCCCCATACTATATGACCAAGGATTCAAAATCCCCACTGTGGCCAGAACAGTGGCTCATGCCTATAATCTCAGCACTCTGGGAGGCCAAGGAGGGTGGATCACTCGAGTGTAGGAGTTCGAGACCAATCTGAGCAAGAGTGAGACCTTATCTCTACCAAATATAGAAAAACTAGCCAGGCACTGTGGTGGGCACCTATAGTCCCAGCTACTCAGGAAGCTGAACCAAGAGGATCACATTTGAGCCCAAGAGTTTGAGGTTGCTGTGAGCTATGTCACCATGGCACTGTACCCAGGTGACAGAGTGAAAGTCTGTCTCAAAAAAACAAAAACATTCCCATTGCAACAAATTTAAAACAGGAGTTTACAATCTTCACTGCCCCATCAAATCCAAACATCTATTATAGCTAAATTTATTATAGTCCTTAAGGAGGATATTTCAACTGGTCCAGGAACTGAAATATGCATGTTAGTTTTGTTTCTCTGTTGTTACCATAACCCTTCACCAACCCTCAACTCATGAGGGCTATAGTAGGCAGAATAACGGACACCCAAAGGTACCAGGTCCTGATACCTGGAACCTATAAATATTACTTTATAAGGAAAAAGTGCCTTCCCAAGTATATTAAGTTAATAATCTTGAGATGGGGAGATAAAACTGGATTGTCCATATGGGCCCTAAATACTACCACAAATGACCTTATAAGAGAAAGATAGAGGGAAATTCAACATACAGAAGAAGAAACAGTAATGTGAAGATGACAGGCAGAGACTGATGTGGTACAGTCACAAGCAAAAGAATGCCAGCAGACTCCAATCGCTGGAAAATCAAAGAACAAATATTCCCCTAGAACCTGTGGACAAAGCATTGCACTCCTGACACCCTGATTTTGGTTCAGTGAAACTGATTTTTTACTTCTGGTCTCCAGAGCTGTGAAAGAATAAATTTTGATCATTTTTAAGCCATTAAGTTGAGCTAATTTGTTATAACAGCCATAGGAAACTAATACAAAGACCAAAGTTAATAAAGAATTAAACAAAAACATAGAAAATAGAGGGATATTACAAATAAAATTACATAATAATTAAAAGGAACATATATAAGTAATTTCTCTTATTGTAAGATACCGATGTAAGTATGTGTATGGTATGTGTTACATACGTGTACATATTTATATATTTCAGCATACATATTCTATATGTGTATGTGCTGTATGTGCATAAATATGCAAAATATGAAATTTGGCCACAGTTTTTTTAATACTAGAACCTTAGGCACACTAGTCATTTTGCAGCTGTTGATTGTTATTAATAATGAAGACTAGCACTAAATCTCTGGCCAAGACTTAAAGATTTCCCGGAGGGAGATGAATTACTCATAATTGCAGAGAAAGCCTAACAGACAAAAACTCAATATAATTATAACTCCAGATAAAACAAAAAAAAAATACATAGAAGGAAAAGTAATCATAGTTTACTTCTGACTCAGTTGGGACTAGTGTTCACATAGTCATAACAATATAAATGATGAATATGGATCTAAGTGAAATTACAACATAACTATAAAAAGAGGGTGGGGTGGAAGGAATACACGTGTAGTTGTAGCAGGAGATAGAAAGAGGGCTAAATTCTCGTCCTTCCTAGTGGGACTCAATAAAAATGTCTAATTTTTTTTTTTTTAATCAACAAGGAGCACTATAAGCACATTACTTAGAAATACCAATTAATACCAAGAGAAAACTAAAATAATTCAAGTAGTTGCTTTTGAGGAGAAAGAAATGAGGAAATGGGCAAAATACTTCTGTTTTTTAATTATAAACATTGCTACACCTATTTATTTTACTTGTTTAAACTAGGAACATATATAATTTTAATAAAACCGTAAGCATAAAGAAGGAAAAAAAAGATTCCCTGACAATTTCCCTCAAAAAGCTTCCTGTCCATGAACCACATAAGCATACAGATGCATTTTGGGGTTCTCACATTGCATATATGTACATGTATCACACTTTAGGAACACTGTAGAAAACATGGGCCTAAATTTTCTTCCATCCAGTAGAAAAACCATTGCCCTCCAGACTATATTCCAGATGTACCAGACAAACAATCAGAGTATCTTCCAAGGAAACCTGCAATGCCCATAAGCCCTAACAATGGGACAGTCTTTGGTAGCCTCCTCCCTAGCCTTCACTGATTGAAGCAGAGTTACCTAATAGTATATCGGATTAATATAGGTCTTGATGCAACGTCTTCTGCATACAAAAAAAAAATGAATTTTGCACACAGAAATATAACTTTTTAACAATCAGCAAAGGAAACTGGGCACAGTGATGTGTGCCTGTAGTCCCAGCCTCTCAGGAAGGTGAGGTAGGAAGACTGTTTGAGCCCAGGAGTTCAAAGCCCAGCCTGAGCAATATGGCAAGAAACACCCATCTCCAGACCAAGACCTAACGCAAAAAGACAAGCTGGGCCCATAAAGATTCCTAAACTCAGATAATGAACTAAAAATTATTCAGAGAAAAGTCAATGACAAGACCTAAAAGGTTCCTAAAATATAGAAAAGATGCTGAAGGAGCCTCAAGTATACCAAAGTTACAAAGCTACAAAGAGAAGAGAATAGTAGTTAATAGTAGTAGAAAAATGAGAAAATTAGAGAGAAGCACACATGTTCCCAGTCTGCCTCTCCCAGTTTGCCTGTCCCAGTTTCCCAGTTTGACCATTCAAAGTCTCACAACTTGGGAAACCCCTCAACCTTAAGCAAACG
>NW_003852503.1:359193-361693 GCF_000181295.1 Otolemur garnettii | reverse complement strand
TGGCTCTAAAGCCTTCTTTTTCTGCCTAAAAAAGGAAGAAAGGTGGATAGTGAGATTCTACTCCAATTCACAAAATCAAACAATGCCTCTAAGCAGCCCAGAAGATTTTAAATTGGGGTCGAGGGCAAGGGAGGCTCTAGCTGGCAAAGGAACTAATGTTTACCCAGCACATACTTTGTGCTAATAATTTAGGTTATCTCATCTAAATCTCTCACAGTCCTACAAGAGAAGTATCACATCCTTATTTTATAGATGGAGAAACTATAAACAGTGAAGCTAAGTCATTAGCCCAAAGTCACACAGCTAATAAGTGGCAAAGCCAGAATTCAAACTCAAGTTGGAAACCAAAATTCTGACATTATTTCTATTTGGTGAAAGCAAAAAAGCCAATCAAAACAACACCGAAATAAAACACCATTTCTTCATAAAACTCTACTGTCTTCACTAATCAGATTATATAAAGCATGTAATCAAAGAAACATAATTCTGCCTGTAGCTTATAACATACTTTTTTTTTTTATTTTTGTCCTTTTACAAAACCTTGTGTCAAGGGCTACAGACATACATTCTTACTCAGGCTCACTTTGAACTTACTGCTTCGTAAGACTTCTGAAGCTGCTGCATTTTCCTCAGCCTCATTTGTTGATTTACTCGGAGTTTGACTTGTCTCTGAAAACATTTCAAAGCTTCTTGCTTTTTTCTTAGCTGTTCTTTTAGTTCTTCTTCAATAATACATGCCGAAGTCTTTCAAGATAAAAGACAGAAAACGAACTTAAATGTCAGAAGTTTTGTCCATTAGGGCTGTTGTAAATATAAGGCAGTCAGGATACAATCCTGAAAAAATAATTCAGTTCTATAATCCACACTTCCCAGGAGTTCAGACAGGATCATCTAGACATAAGTAGTGAGTACCAAGAATTCAACTTCTAATCACAAACTGAAAATTGGAATTTGTGAATACTCAAATCAAATCTCGATTTTTTACTGAACTGGAACTAGAGGTGTCTTCATTAATTCTTAATGAACTAATGCAAACCTATCTTATGTCACACATTTCCTAAAATAAGTAAAGAGTCCAGACAACACTAGATTGCTCACCACTCCCCAAATACATCCCATTGTAAAATTCATATTCAGAGGTATGTTTCATTTTTAACCCTGGATGCCCTTCCTCTCATCTCCACTAGTAAACACCTACTCAGTCTTCAAGACCATCTAATACCCACCCTGAGTATCTTCTTCAACACTGTCTTCCCCTGAGCTCCCTCAGGCTATGGCAACTCTCATCTTACTATTAACTGGACACAGTATTTCCTGACTCTCCCACTAGATTATAGAGAACAGGAAATGTATTTAATTCTCCTTTGTTTCCCCTACAGCATACCATGTAGAACCTTGGCTATAAAGGTACTCAATATCTACATAATTGCTCCATTCCAAAACATACTCTAAATAATCTGGAACATTTGATCTCATTTGAGTCTCTGATCTGCATTCACCTCCTCTAAGTGCTTTGAATAACAATCACAGTCATCATCATAATAGCAGTTAACAATATTAAGAACAAGTACTTTACATTATACCCCTATGGTCAAAACTAGTAGGTATTCTTATCCCTTAGGTTATGTATGAGGAACCTGTGGTTCAGAGAGGTTAAGTAATCCTTAGTAGTAGACCAAGCTCTTATATAGACTAGTGGCAGAGCCATAAGTTTCTGACTCCAACACTTATGTTCTATCCTGTATAGCCTTTCTCTTAACTATGTCTTTCTTTCATAAGGTGTTTTCAAATTAGATAAAATCATCATCATATCTCCTACCTATTCCTTCTTCTAACACAGTGATTCCAATTTCTATTCTGAAGGATACCTCAGATTATTTTACAGGCTGTCATTAATTTCTCAAAATCAAATACAGGTAATTCAAATTTAAATTTAAGTTAAATTTTCCCAAAAATCTATCCCAGAAACTATTTTTACAAGAGTCTGGACCATGGGGGTAGAGTATTGAATACAAATATCAAAGAAAAGTTAGGTAAAATAATTCCAAAGGAGAGATACAGGTAACAAAGCCTAAACAAGTGACCCCGGTTAGCTTGAGCCCAAATAAATTTAAAGCACTGAATCTTTTTCTTTTACTTTTTTTTTTTTTGTCTGTCCCTCTTTTACTAGATAAGATTATTAAACATCAAAGTGTATGATTGATTACAGATTGTGGATCTTAATTATAAACCAAAGATAAGAGTATAATAGATTTTAAAACATTTTTCTTAACAAACACCTTTGTGCAAGTCAACGAGAATATTTTTGGCACTGAGCAATTATATAAATGTTTTTTTATTTACTCAAATATCTATTGAGTACCTTTACAGTAAAGGGTCTGTACTATATGCTGTAAGGTAAACAAAGGAGAATTAAATACATTTCCAGTCCTCTAAGAGTTCATAACCTAGTGAGGGAGTCATAAAATACATTCAGAGGGCTCAGCGCCTATAGCTCAAC
>NW_003852503.1:344900-358232 GCF_000181295.1 Otolemur garnettii | reverse complement strand
CCCAGCTACTTGGGAGGCAGAGGCAGGAGACTCGCTTGAGCCCAGGAGTTGGAGGTTGCTGTGAGCTGTGATGCCATGGCACTCTGCCCAGGGGGACAGCTTGAGGCTCTGTCTCCAAAAAAAAAAAAAAACAAAGACATCTTAGACATTACAGCCCAGCAGGCGCAACATGAAGAACTAAGGAATCCAACCAACAGCCAGAACCCAGACAAACTGTCCCAAACACATCCAGCTATTAATATTTGAGTCAGATGAGCTGGGGTCCCACACACTGTGGAGCAGACAAATATCACCTCCTATACCCTGTTAAAATCCCTGACACATAGTACACACAGTATTATTTGCTTTATGCTGCTAAGTTCTGGGGTAGTTGGTTACACAGCAAACGATATCCAGAATAAATTATAAAATGATGCAATAGTCATATACAATGATAGGACAGCAGTGTCTTTCAATGTTCACTAATTACCAGGGAGATGGTCTGAAGCTATAGTAGTTTTAGGAATCTGCTGGACCCTTGAGGCTTTGAGGACAAAAATGGGAATGGAAATGAGTTACCCTGCAGAAGAGGCATGACCTTAGAGTGATCAAGCTTTGGAAGTAACTAATCAGTATCTATTTTGAGCTGATAAAGTTACATCTATTAATAACAGTGGATTCCCAGACTAGATATGTAAAGCAATAAAGAGTTCTCTTTGGTAGGAACTTCTTAAACAAGAAAAAGGAGACATGTTTATATGTGTTCCAAGGCTTTAATATTTTGAGTTAATGTGTAGGAATATGAGATTCAACCCTTTCCTTGTTGAGACAGGCTCTTGTTCTGTTGCCCAGAGCTGGAGTGCAATAGTACAATCATGACTCAATGCAACCTCAGACTCCTGGGTTCAAGCCATCCTCCGATCTCAGTCTCCCTGGGACTTAGCTAATTTTTAATTTTTTTTAGGTAAGCACCACACTCAGCCTTCAACCCTTTTTAATACAGAAAAAACAAAAAAGCTTGATAGTAGCAAATTTTAGGCATTTTTATACTACTGACATTATAAACATGTCGTAATTTAAGCAATTTAAAAGAGGTATCAACAACTTAAATACCAATATATCTTTGTACCAAATCTTACTGATTTTTCTCGTATGTTCCTTGCATTCATCCCTTTTAATTCCCACTTACCACCCTTTCTCAAGGCTCTTCCTCTCTGGTCTTAACCACTGCACAAAAAGTGTTTTGTGCTATGCTTCACAATTAAATTGTTACAATTATATTCTAACTTGTCCCCAAGATCTAATCTCTTTCTAACCTTTAAAAATGTGGAAGTGGCTCGGTGACTGTAGCTCAGTGGCTAGGATGCCAGCAACATATACTGGAGCTGATGTGTTCAAATCCAACCCGGGCCTGCCAAACAACAATGACAAATGCAAACAAAAAATAGCCAGGCGTTGTGGCAGGCACCTATAGTCCCAGCTACTCAGGAGGCTGAGGCAAGAGAATTGCATAAGCCCAAGAGTTTGAGGTTGTTGTGAGCTATGATGCCATAGCACTCTACCTAGGGCAACCTTGAGACTCTGTCTCCAAAAAACAAATAAATAAATAAATAAAAATGTACAAGAAATTAATCTAATCAAAACTCTGTGAAATTCGCCTGTAAATAGTTAACAATTAAAGCCACTTCTTCCTCCAAAATTTTCTGTGCTTCCCTACCACCCCTATTTTCCATAATCCAGCCAACCACCATCCCACTACTACACTTTCCACTTCAATCAACCTAATATACCCTAAAAACCCTGAATACACCTTGCTTACTTCCAATCCTCCCATTCTTCTTAATAGAAGACTTATCCACTTCTGATTATTAAAATTCTTCATTATACTGTTCTGGATCACATCAATCCAAAAATCATATCTTTCTTCTTTGACCAAGTATTATATTCTTAGCATTTAATCATATATTACTCAGGCCCTTAAAATATGTTTTTGGAAACAGGCAAAGGGGAATAAACCTATGAAAACATATGTAGGTACACACAAACACAAATAAATGAATATATTTCTTTGCATTGTTAGTTAACATTTACTTTAAACATATCTCATTTCTCCTCTGAGAAAACTAAGGGAACATACCTCGTACTTTTCCATTCATGCTCAGCATCCTGTTTATACATACCAGAAACATTTTGTGCATAACGTAAATACTTACTGAGTGCCTATTTATTAGGCAATGTGTATTTAAAAGAAGGGATGTGGTGACAAATAAGATTTCTTCTCTACATTCAAAAGGCCCACACTGCATCAGGAAAAGTAGATATATAAACAACTTACTAAAACGCAATGTGGTAAGTGCCGCAATAAAATATGAACAAATAAATAAGGGCACAGTTTGGTGAAAGACTATCAAAAACTTTCTTACAAAACTGCTCTCATGGTTAACTGGTATATGAGAGTCATCATGTAAACATGAACACATGTAAACTTTGCAAAAGTTTCTCTTCATCTGAAATGCTCCCATTATCTGTATTTACTCCACTTCCATTCTTTAAGGACCAATAGAGACTATATTCTCTCTTGCGTTCATTCGACAACTTCCTAAAGATCTATATGCCAGGACAGGAATAAAGACACAAAGATACCCTCACAGAATTTATAGTTATGACTTTCTCAGAATCCCAGTTACAATTTCTTTCTCCTTTATTCTATTACTGTATTTTGCCTGAATCTCCATTACAAAATTTTTCATGAACTTTAATCAATTAATGTTACTTGAAGTGTGGCCAACTGTCATCTGTACCAAGTCCCAAAGTGTTTGGAAGTAAACTGATAAAGGATACATCCTGTCCCATGAAGATTATAGTATATATAGTAAGTGAGTACTAAATAATTATGCCAACTAAAGCTGCAGCAAGTTTTGGTAAATACATGTTTGTTCTACAATTCTAATGCAAGAACATATCTATGAAATAATAGAAACAGCATCCTTAGCTCATTTTTAAGCACCAAGGGTTAGAGAAAGCTAATAAAAAGCCAGGGATGGGGGGGACCCCTCCACATCTGAATCAGACTGACACTTACATATGCTGGGATTTCCGAACTATCTGCTGAGGCAGGTTCCACCCATGCCCCAACTGGTAATACAGACTGGGTCCTCTCTGCCAGCACTGCCAACACGTTCTTGTTCTTCAGGGGCTTTAAAGCCAAGGGCAACCTTGCGGTATTCTGAGGCTTCTTGAGCGGAGCCATACTTCCTGGCATCTGTGAGTCGTGGTTAGGGGAAAAGAAGAGCTTAAAATCCTCAAACGACCCCGTTAAAAGCTCAACCTCTTAACACACTGGTCACAGGCCCCTGAAAAGACCGGCAAGAGGCAGAGGCCTAGCAGGAAATAGAAAAGCAAGGATTCTGGAGAAAAGGGAAGAAAAGACGAAAGAGGGGAAGAGAAATGAGTTGAAATACAGAGGGAAGGAAAGGTTTTTAATTTGCCTTCTCTAAGGAACAGGGCTGACAGGAAAGAGAAAAAGGTTGGGCCAGAGAGAACGAAGAGTGTGCCTAGCGTCGGACACAGCGAGGTGTGAAGGGCGTGACAGCAGCAGCCCCAGGGAACGCAGGGGACAGACCTCAGTCAGAGGCTGAGTCCAAACACTCAGAATCCGGCTGTGGAGGAAGCGCTGGGCGCCTGGGCG
Source organism: Otolemur garnettii (assembly GCF_000181295.1). NCBI lineage: Eukaryota > Metazoa > Chordata > Mammalia > Primates > Galagidae > Otolemur > Otolemur garnettii. The sequence continues at coordinate 354,565 of NW_003852503.1, read as the reverse complement.
TCCCGGGGGCCCACTCCGCGGAGACAGCACCGGCCTAGGGCCGGCCGGCACTTCACCACAAACTCAATCTTCTCGGGATACTAAGGTAACCGCTCAAGTAAACCGCCACTAGCGAGCGGGCCTCTCCGCCCCGCCCCGCCGTGGCCTGTGCCGCCCCTTCCGGGCGCCCCGTCTCCTCCCCGGGGCTAGGAAGGTGCGAGAGGCGGGGTTTAGGCTGCGTGGTTTCCTCACTTCCTCTTCCTGTCCCGCGGAAGGTGGGCGGAAGATGGCAGGTGTGTTCAGTGGCTCGGTAATGCGCGCTGCTAGGAGCGGCCGGCGGCAGGCGGACTGTGCAGATATAGGCGCTGCGGGCATCCCAAATTCGCAGGAAAAGGGATACGATGGGCTGATGATCTGGCTGGCGGGGCGGGCCAAGGGTCCCACGTGAGGACAGCTTACAAGGGATCCTCAAACTTTTTAAACGGGCCGGTTCACTGCCCCTCAGACCGTTGGAGGACCGGACTGCGGGCCCCGGGACTAGTCGGCTGCTAAGCAGGACAGGCAGCGGCGGCAAAAACACCCGGCGGGCTGGATAAATGTCCTCGACGGGCCCAGTTTGAGGACGCCTGGTTAGGAAAAGGATGGCGGAGTAAGGCGGTACCCGCGGGATCTTCCAGGAACAGACTAAGCTAACAAGAAATTACACCGGTCGGCGCCTGTGGCTCAAGCGGCTAAGGCGCCAGCCACATACAACTAAGATGGCGGGTTCGAATCCCCAGCCCGGACCCGCCAAACAACAATGATGGCTGCAACCAAAAAATGGCCAGGCGTTGTGGCGGGCGCCTGTAGTCCCAGCTGCTTGGGAGGCTGAGGCAGGAGACTCGCTTGAGCCCAGGAGTTGGAGGTTGCTGTGAGCGTGATGCCATGGCACTCTACCCAGGGGGATAGCTTGAGGCTCCGTCTCAAAAAAAAAGAAATTACACCGCTCCATCGTACGCCCTCTTAACGTTTACAATGCGATTTCGTGCATATCCTTACATATGGACATTACAGCCTTGTGAGGGTCTCCCTCCGAACTCTACTGTAATCCAGGGACAGTTATTCCTTTGGGGTACCCATTCATTCATTGAACATCCATTATTACGAGCTTTTTACATACCAATACTGTTGTAAGCAACAGAGATACACAGCCATCAACAAAGCAAATGTTGCTTGCTCAGGGAATTTTACAATAGAGTGAAAGTAATAGAGTAAACACGTGACTAGATGTGTCTTATGCTAATGAATGTTGTGGAGTAAAATTAGAGAAAGAGGATAGGAAGTCTGGGGGGACAGGGAGATGAAATACTAACTAGGATATCTAGAGAAGTTTCGCTGAGGGGCTTTTGAGCAAAGAGTTAAATGAGGTAATGGAGCAAGCCACTGCAAATCTTCAAGGAAGGGTTTTGTAAAAGAGTATTCCTGGTCTAGGGGCATCAAACACAAACAGCCAAAGTTGGGAGCCCTGCCTAGTTAGTGTGACTTGAGCAGAGTGAGAGTGGAAGAATGCTGAGACAGAGGTCAAAAGCTGGAGGTGGGTGGTCAGTATTATAGAGCATTGTAAGCCCATATTTTGATATGCCGATTGTTTAACCCCACGGCAAGGAATAGCTGATCTTGCCCAGATCTGAATCAATGCCATTCTATATTTACACAGCGACTCTGTTTTTCTGGAACAGAAAACCCAAAAGCAAGACTCCATACTATATCTTCACAGGCTATAATACGTTCGCGAGGCTTATTTTTCTGACCACCATCACTATTTTTCCTTGACAGTCTTAACTGCTTGAATTTGTAATGCTCTTGATGCCATGCAAGCCAAAGTTCTTAAGGCACAGAGACAACAGAACAAGCTTTACTGTACGATGTCCTTGCGTGGGAGCCGTTGAAAGGTTTTGAGCAAGCTGTGTGTAACTTATTTTTTTTTTATTAAGTCATAAACACATATCATGTATACATTAATGCATTTATCAGGTACAGTGTGCTGATTTCATATATAATTAGGAGCGTTTACCTCAGACTATTTCTTAACAATCATTCTGGATGCTGTATTGAGAATAGAGTGAAGGGGTAAGGGTAGATTAAAGGAAAGCAGTTAGGCTATTTCAATAATCTAGATAGGGAAATATGACTTGAATAGGAGAAGTAGTGATAAGATGGTGAGAAGTGGTTGGATTCTGGATGTATTTGGGACGTTAAACCCTTTAGGAGCTGTTAAAGGTTTAAATACAGATTGTGAGAGAAAACAATGAAAACTAGGGGTTTCATCTTCAGCAATGGATGGCATGAAATTACATTTAGTGAGATGGTGAAGATGTTGAAATGAGTAGGTTTAGAAGGGAGAACATCAGGAATTCAGTTCAGGACAAAGTTTTATTTAATCAACATCCAAGAAGGTAATAAGATGAAGTGTCATCTGAAAGTAGTTGCCTATAGATTATTTATTTATTTATTTTTGAGACAGAGCCTCAAGCTATTGCCCTGGGTAGAGTGCTATAGAGTCATAGCTCACAGCAACCTCTAACTCCTGGGCTTAAGCCATTCTTTTGCCTCAGCCTCCCAAGTAGCTGGGACTACAGGTCCCTGCCACAACACCTGGCTATTTTTTGGTTGTAGTTGTCATTGTTTGGCAGACCCGGGCCAGATTCAAACCCACCAGCTCTGGTGTATGTGGCTGGCACCTTAGCCATTTGAGCTACAGGTGCCACCTAATTGCCTATAGATTTAAAATCATGAGACTGGATGGAGTCATGAAGAGACTGAGTATAGACAGAAAAGAAAATAAGTCATTAGACTGAGCCCCAAGATATTCCAACATTATGGAGGATGAGAATAAGAGAAGAATGCAAAGATATTGAGGAGGATCAGCCAGGAAGCTAAGGAAGAAAACTAACATGATAACTTTGAAAGCCAACTGAAAAAAATATGTTCCAAAATGTTCCATTGAGGACAGACAGTCTATTACATCCTGCTGATAAGTCAAATAAAAGAACTTGAGAGAACTGACTATTAGATTTAACAATGTGGAGGGCATTGATAACTTCCTTGAGCAGTGACTTTGGAGCAGTTGAAATGCCAGATTCTGATGCGGTAGACTTATGAGAAAGAACTGGAGACATCAGTTTTAGATAACTCTTTCAATGAGTTTTATTGTAAAGGGACAAAGAGAGATGGGTGACTGAATGTAGAAGCAGGGTCATAGGAGAGTTCAGTTCTTTGAGATCATAGCATATGTTTTTTTGTTGATGGGAATCATCCAGTAGACGAGGAAAACTGATGGTGCAAAAGAGAGATGGGGGAATTTTTGGATGTACAGTCACATGTCACTTGATGGGGATACATTCTGAGAAACTTGTCATTAGGGGATTTTATCATTGTATAGACATAGACTATACTTACACAAACCAAGATGGTATAGCCTACTACATACCTAAACTATATGGTATACAATACTATTCCTAGGCCACAATCTGTACAGCATGTTCCTATACTGAATACTATAAACTGTAACAATGGTAAATGTTTGTGTAACTAACACAGAAAATGTATGGTAAAAATATGGTATTATAATATATGGAACCACCATTGGATATGCAGTCTGTTACTGACCAAGATGTGGTTATATGGTGCATGATTATATGTTGTTATGTGGGCAAGAGGGAATGAGACCTAGTGAACAAGAGAAGGGATAGTTAATTATAACAATAACAGTGAAGTTAGTATATTCAGTATACTGATAATTAGGTCATGCGGTGGTAGGAGCTTGTGGATGTTCTATTCTGATTGATGTACTTTTTTCTATTTTTAAAATAGAATTATAGTCAGCCTCCAAGATGACCTCTAACGATCCTCATCTCCTGATGTTCATATCTTTGGGTTGTCCCCTCTCACATTGTGCCTAGGTTGGTGTTTAAGACCAACAGAATATGGCAGAAGTGAGGGTACATCACCTCAGAGATTAGGTTGTAAAAGACACTAGTCTATTCTCTCTCTCTTCCTCTGGGGGAAGCCATGTATGTCACTAGCAATTCGATTAAGAGGCCCAAATCCCAAGGAAACTGAAGTCTCCTATAAATGAGCTTGGAAGTAAATCCTCCAGCCCATAACAAGTCTCTAGAGCAGTGATTTTCAACTGGTGTATCATAGTATTCTGGTATGCCATGAAAGGATCTTAGGTGTGCTGTGAAAAATTTTAAAGATCGTTAATTATTTTCAAAACAAGTTCAAAGCACAATAAGTATACTCTTTTTTTACTCTTGTTTTATCAACATAATTTAAGTGTGCCCAGAAATTTATAGGTCCAAGTGTGCTGCGAGATAAAAAGGGTTGAAAAACATTGCTTTAAAGAGGCTGTACTCTTCAGCCAGAAACTTGACTGTAACCTCAAAAGAGACCCTGAGCCAGACCGCCAACCTGAAACTGTAAGGTAATATTTGTTTTAAGAAGCTGAATTTTAGGGTAATTTGTTACACAGTAAGAGATAACTCATACCAATAAGAAGCAAAATCATTAGTTAAGAAGCTAGAGGAAGAGATGTTGGAGATTTGGAGAAGGAAATGGTTTTCCAGAGAGAGGAAGTGTGAATTAGAGACACCTACAATTGCTAGATGACCTTACAGACTCATGTAAGATTCATTATGAAATTCAGTGAGTTAGCATAGGTGGGTGTTCTTCTTCAGTTGCATGGCTACAGGCATTAAGTAGATGGAGAACTGAATTTTAGCCGTGGTTGAAGTGTTGGCAAGATATTACTATCAAGCAAGAAAGGGTCAAGGGAGTTGGAGAGTAATACAAGGAAGTAATTAGACGCTCATGGTATTTAAGGCAGGTAATGGGGTAGGAGAAGAAAAGCAGCAGGTAAGGGACACGGAAAAGTTGGTAGGGTCAAGAGGTCATAGGTTTCTGTGAGGGTCTAAGGTTTGTTAGAGCAGGATACTAGCTCATAAGCTAAGAGGTGGTGGTATGAGAGTGGGGAACTTGAACCAGAGTGTGGAGGAACTGTGGCTATTCTTGCTGTCAAAGTCTATGGTATGACCAAAGGAGGGAGTGCTGAGGAAGTTTAAGGAACATCACTGGAGAAGATGAGCTTATAGAAATGAAGAGGCAGAGCACCAAGTGGATTATTTATGAGGATATTGAAATCACTGAAAAATGTGTCGGCAATAGTGTCGGTGAGAGCCAGGAGCAACAATCTTTAAGGAATTTCAGGAAAAGCCCTGGAGGTTGGCAGATGAGTATAATTTGGAAAGTAGTACATGGTATAGTCTGAAGACATGTGATTCATAGTTAGGGGATGAGATTAAGAAAAAGGAAGGAGGCTGGGTGCCATGGTTCATGCCTGTAATCCCAGCAATCTGGGAGGCTGAGGTGGATTGCTTGAGCTTAGGAGTTTGAGACCAGCCTGAGCAAGAGCAAGACCCCGTCTCTATTAAAAACTAGAAAAACTAGCCAGGCATGGCAGGTACCTGTACTCCAGAGGCTGAGGCAAGAGGATCCCTTGAGCCCAAGAGTTTGAGGTTGCTATGAGTTATGATGCCATGGCGGCCCTCTACCCAAGCAACAAAATTTGAGACTCTGTCTCAAAGAAAAGGAAAAGAAAAAGTGAGGTGATAGTTTAGAAACACTACTGAGTAAGTAGTAAAAAGGAAACCCATCCCACCTTCACCCAGAGAAGTAGGGAACAGAAAACAGCAACCACCTGAGAGAGCCAGAGGGATGTTGAATTGCACATTCCCCATTCACAGACACACACACCCACACACACACTTGGAAGAAGTGTTCCTGGATAGCTCCTTGCTCTTTTCAACCTTCTACCTCACCTAAGAATCTATACCCTTGATGTGTCCAGAGAATTCACATCTCAGGCTCTGCTCCTATTTTCTGATCTCTTCAGCAAGGTTTATCTTCCCTACAGCTAGAGTTAGTTTTTTTAGCAAAGAAACTGCTTAGAAATTTCTATCTGATCCAGAAACATTAAAAGCGGGAGGGCTGGCACCAAATTATTGAGCCCCTACTCCAGAGTACCCCTCATCAGCATTGGATAATCCTTTTCTGTGTCAAGGGGATCCCTTGTCATGTCTGCACAAAGCCCTGAGTCATTGGGTCCTTGGCAGCAGTCTGCCCCACACAGAACTGATTGTTTCATGAGCACCAGGGAGCAATTTGCTGTTTGGTCACTACTCTCCTATTTATGATTGGCTGACCCACCCCTGTAAGGAACTGGAAAACTTGGTCACATGTCAGTCCTCAGGGCCTGGGGTAAGGAGACCCTCCATAGAAGACTGAAACTGGCCTGTCCCCACTGTCAGGGGGACTGGATGTTGGGGACTCAGCCTGAGGCAACTGAGTCACACTCACTTTCACCCCCCTCAAGTTTGAGCAGGGTCTTCAGGGCTAATGAATGTTCTGGGCTATTTCCTGACAATGGACCACATTACTGCTCTTTTGTTCTTCCTCCTCCTTTTCCATTTCTCAAAATAACCTTTATTCTAACTGGAATAACTAGAGGGATCCCTTCTGCTTGTCTGTGCAGACTGGGTTCTTGTAGCAGCCTCGCACAGTAAATGGCACCAAAAGCAGATCGCTCCAGTTAAGCCAGTTTTCTCAACAGCATCTGCTATACTGCTTTTGTGAAAGATTCTCTAATTTTGTCACAGATGCAGAAGTCTTTTTCTCCTTGGCACGTGATGAAAAATAACATGGAAGGCTCAGCATCTCTCCATACTACCAAATATTCATATAAGATGGTCAAGAGAAGCACTGCCCAGATCCTCCTTCAAAGAAGGGCTTGGTGGCCCAGCTTTGAGGAGTGCTGTTGTCCCTTCCACTGTTCCTCCTTCAGGGACTGCCTCACCCTCCCTTTGAGGGGCAGTTACATCCTGTGAGTGATGGATATGGACATGTAAAGGGCCATCCATTTGCGTGTAACTGGGAACAGCTCTGATGCGCCATGAGCCTGCCATCAGCCTGCCATGTCTCAGGCAGATTGTCTAACCAATTTAAAGTCCTCTTTCTTATTCCCTATTGACACCGTGGAGCCTCTGTATTCAAATAAATGTCAAGGCTACCCCACCTGTAGAGAATCTACAGGCTTTCGAAATACATGAAATATATAAAGTTCTTTATTATTACTACCAATTTGCATTATATATTATATTATTTGTAACAGGGAGAGCCTTGAGATGAGCAAAATAGCAAAATCACTTGGTAAATACGAGACAATAAAGGACTCAAGCAGAAAGAATCAGAGCCACCTACAAAAATTTGTTCCAGAAGCTACCACAGAATTGAGTCCTCTAATTCCAGAACTAGGTCTTATGTTTCCATGTAATATGCCTTTTCTCTGATGGTAACTTTTTTGAAGCCAAAGAAACTTGACTAAGATAGGAGACTATTTCTTTAATATAAAGCTAGTTTTGGACAAAATTATTTTATCTATCTTTGTTACTTATATTATTCACCATGCTTTTAACTTTAAAAAATTGCACTCATTAATGATACTTTAAAAGTATGTTTCAAGCTCTAAAAGCAATTTTAAAAGAGGATTATTAAAAATGTTTTATAGATGGTTCTCAAAGTATAAAAATTGCACTCATTAATGATACTTTAAAAGTATGTTCCAAGCTCTAAAAGCAATTTTAAAAGAGGATTATTAAAAATGTTTTATAGATGGTTCTCCAGAAAACTATTTAGGGAAAACCAAATCATTCATTTGTGTATATTCTGCTATGATTTTTTAAATTATCCTCTAATAATAGTCACATTCTCTGTACCCCAGATCTCTAGGGATTGTATATTACAGTGGAGAAAAGAGACTTTGGAGACAAACTTGGGTCTATATTATGGCTCTGCAATTTACTATCTGTGGTCAAGTCCCATTGTCTGAATCTTTGTTTCTAGATTGATAAACTTGGGGGGGGGGGTAATAATTGACCTTTCAAGGTTTGTTTGTTTGTGATAAGTAAGGTAACATATGTAAAATGCATCCCATTTAATAGAGTGTTCAATAAATGCTTGCTAATTTTATTTTTTAGGAAGCAACATAGAAGTCAAGATAAAAGCCATAAAAACTTCAAAGATTTTAATTGGTCTGCCTAGCCTCCTTTCTCCCATTTCCTCTAATAATGGCCCTGCCAGTGACTGTAGGGTTAGACGGAGCCTGGAATATTATTTCATTATCCTCACTACAATGATTGAACCAGAACTGTGTATGTGACCCAAGCTAAGTCAACCCCAGTCCTCTGCCTATTTTTGTTTGTTTATTTTTAACTAGCTCCATCAAGAATCTTCTTCTCTTCCTTGGATGATAAGCTGCACTATGGAATGTGTTAAACACTCGCTACATATGCTATTAAGTTAATTAAAATTTAATGAAGTTTGTAATTTATTTCCTCAGTCCCACTGACCGTATAAAACCAAATCAATGGCTGCCATACTTGGCAGTACAGATATAGAATACTATACTATTTTATTTCCAATTATTCCTGCTCTCTCCAAAATTTTGTTACATTATGCAAGAAATTCTTCCCACAAATTAAGTAGTTAGAAGGTTAAGTAAAATAATATTCTAAAAGATAATTTGTAAAAGGCAGCACAAATATATTATCAATTATACTTGTAGATGCAGCTTTCCCAACAGTATTTCAGCCCCTACCTGAAGTTCAATAACTTAGAACCAACTGATCTTGAGAAATCACATTCCTTAGCTTATTGGGTAGTAAACTAGATAGAGAATCCCAGAGCCCTGAAACTTTGTTGCTTTTGGATTGTCTCCACATCTTGGCGACTATGAATTGAGCTGTGATAAACATTGGTTTAATAAACTGTATGTATATGTATGCCATGGAGTACTATTCAATCATAAAATGATGGACACTTTATATATTTTGTATTAACCTGGTTGGAGGTGAAGAACATTCCCCTTAGTAAAGTATCACAAGAATGGAAAAGCAAGTATCCAATGTACTCAATACTAATGTGAAGCCAATAGATGATCTAATACACCCCCACATAAGAGAAAAACAATTAAACTCAATGGGGGGGAAGACCAGTAAGCTCTCATCTAATAGGCACAGTGTAAGGGTATATGGCACACCCCAGGTGAAGGGCTCAATTGCAACTTGGACTTTACCCAACAAACACAAACTATGTGACATAATTGTACCCTCATATTAATTTGAAGTTTTAAAAAAAAGAAAAGAAAGAAAACTTTGTTTCTCCTTGTTGGGAGGCCTAAGGCAGCCACACATGAACCCTTCCTCATCCTCGTTCTCCCCTCCTAAAACGAAGACGAAGACGCAAAGGACCCAGTTAACCCCCCAGTAGTTGACGACAAAGACCCTAACTGTCTGGGAAAGCTGTGGAATGTGCCCACCTGTGGGGAATGGGCTGTGAGGTGGCAGGGCCCCCACAGCCTGGGGAGACGTTCAGGGAATGAGGGAAGACAACCAGCCCAACTGCTCCTCCTTTAACAACAAACATTCTTTTCTTTTCTTGTCTTTTCTTTTTTTGAGATGGAGCCTCAAGCTTTCCCCCTGGGTAGAGTGCCATGCATCACGCTCACAGCAACCTCCAACTCCTGGGCTCAAGCGAGTCTCCTGCCTCCGCCTCCCAAGTAGCTGGGACCACAGGCGCCCGCCACAGCGCCC
>NW_003852503.1:291924-344206 GCF_000181295.1 Otolemur garnettii | reverse complement strand
TTAAATAAAATAATATTCTAAAATACAGGGTGGCCATAAAGTTTGTGTGCAATGTTAAATTGCACACTATTTTAAAAATGCACATGAACTTTATAGCCACTCTGTATAATTTGTAAAGGGTAATGCAAATATGTTATCAATTATACTTGTAGATACCAAGTATATTCCCAATTGTATTTCAGCTCCCAGATAGGGATCGTATCATTCATTACTTTTGAATGTGCCGCCTTTCTCCCCCATCCTCCTCCCGTAGCTTTCATTCGAGTCTGGAACATGGAGTGCTCTTCACACAGTAGGCAATTATCAGATACTGCCCAGCTGATTTCCATTTCTGTGCCTCCCTCACTGGGAGGAGGGTGAGCAAAGCCGGGTGGGAGGGAATCCTTCTCCTGGACATGGTTGGTGGGTGGATATCATCTGAGGACCCGGGAGGAGGGATACAATGAAGGCTTTCATGATTTGGGGTGTAATTTGTGGCTTCCCTGTGATTTTTCAACCTGTTTATATTTGAGCACTGAAGCTTTACAAGAACAGAACTCCAGAGATGTTCTCTAGGAGGTCTTTGCTGCATCTTAAATAGGTCAGCAAAAGCTGGATCTTTCCAGCTCTTCAATGCCAATTAATCTTTCCTCTTTGTTCCTCAGAGAGTTGCTGAATAGGGCACGTTTAACAACCATGGACGCATGCCTGAGTGCCTCTCACTTTCTGAGGGGGCAGGAATTCTATTCAGAAATCAAAAATTTATCCTCAGCATAAAAGGCTTTGATGCCCCCCACCCCCATTTTCCAGTATGGAAATCGGAACACCTCCTCTCCGCCTTCCCAAATTTGCCCAGGACCCCACGCCACCCCTGCGATCATGCATTTCTCCCAAAAAAACTCTACCCCCTGCAGAGACACCATATCATTGCACAATCCTTTCCCTCTGAGTGACTGTTTGTAGTTACAGAAATCTGCAGGCAGCAGGATGTTCAGGAAGAAGACCGCACACAGGAAGGGTAGCAGGAGACTTTTGACTTCATTTCCACTTTCTATTTGATGTTTTCCCAAAGCAACCCAGAGTAGGGCCATCCAGGAGAAGTTTAGAAAGCAAATAAATTTAAAAAATGTCCTCAGGGAGGGCCATTCCTCACTGTCCAGGCCTACAAAAAGCTTGTTTTGTTCCTAACGGAGCTAGCTAATCTGTGTGTTGTTCAGAGGTTGTGGTAGAGCCTGGGCCCTGCCTCCTCTCAACACAAAGCCTCACACAAATTCCTTGTTTCCCAGGCAATGCTCTGCAGCTCTACAAATTCTCTGGCTTGCGTTTGCCTCCTGAGTCCTCTCTCCATTCCGGCAAATTGAGTTTACGGTTGGAACAACACCAGTACCATTCGCACATAGGTTTCTGGAGGAAAAAAAAGAAAATTTTCAGCAATATTAGCGGGCAGAAGGAATGGGCAGAGAGGGTCAACTTACATCCTGAGCTTACTCAGAATGAGGGTGCTGGGGTAAAAGGTTAGACCAGGAGGCAGACTTCCTACCCATAAAGTAGAGGGGGGGTCAAAATCTTAAGCTTTTTCACTAATAAAGCTGAGTTCTAATTCAAATCCTGCCACTTAGCAGCTATGTGACCTTAGCAAGTCGCTAACTGCTCCAAAGTTTAGATCTTATTTGTAAAATGTAGTTATTATCTCTGCCTTAAAAGAGTCCTGGGAGAATTAAATGAACAAATTATGTGCAGTCCCTGACAGAGGTGAGTGAGAAATAGTGGACACACACCAGTTAGAAGAGGGAAGAAGTTGGGTTGGGAAGCCTCCATGTGAGGGTCAGAAGAAAAAATCTCCAGAATGAGCCTCCCCCTGACCCTCAGGAGCAGCCCTTCATTCATAGGTGATGGCAATCCGTGCCCCAACATCCAGTTCCCTTCCCTTCAGAGGCCCCTTCTTCACCTCCTGCCAGAGTTCCCATCAGAATCAAGCTCTAGCTGCCCACAATAGTCACTCTGGGCTGTGCAACCTTGGCTGCCTTCTTCCTTTCTGAGTCTCATTCCTCCTAACTGGTTTAACGGGGATCACCTTTGGAGCAAACCATTTGGCTTCTTGTCCTAGGACCTGCCTCTGAGGGAACCCAAATTAAGATACCAATATTTCTCAAAAATGTCGACGGCCTAGGTTCTAGGGATTGTCTCTGATCCCATCTCCTGCTGAACTAGGGAGTCTGAGATCATTTCACTATTTGATATGGGCTGCCCTTTTTCTGTACTGCACTGAACCAAACCTGGAACTCAATCCTTTTTCTCCGTATAAATGCATGTGCATGCACACACAATAATCTAGTTTTCTATGCTGCATAACAAACTACCATAAATTTAGCGACTTCTAACAGCACACATTTATTATCTTACAGTTTCTGCAGGTCAGGAGTCCAGGCGTGGCTTAGACTACAATTATCCTGAGTGTCTCACCAGACTTCAGTTAAGGTATCAGCTGGTCTGACTTCTTTTCTGGAGCTCAGGGTCCTTTTCCAAGCTTGTGTTGTTGTTATGAAAATTCAGTTCCTATGGTTGTAAGAGTGAGATCCCTATTTTCTCGCTGGCTGAGAGTTGCCAGCATTTCCTAGAGGAGTCCAGCAGTTCCTGGCCATGTGGCTCTCTCACAACATGGCAATACACTGGACAATCTCACTCTGGTCTGTGTCTTCCATAATGTAACCCACTCAAGGGACCAGCTATCCTGACCCATCTGCCATATTCCTTTGGCTAGAAGCACGCGTACATACTGCATTTGAGTGTAGTCAACTTTTCTGAAAAGTTTTGCAGAAGACAAAGGAAGAGGGGTTTACAGTATAACAATGTTTTAATTTCCTTCATGTCCCCACCTCTTTCATCCCCTGTCTTTCTTCTCTGCCCTTTCCCTCTCCCCAAATTCTTATTTATTTTTAATGCAAAGCTGTCTTTTTGTTCCTTGCCTCTTCATGCTCAAGGCCTGTCTTAAGTTCTACTCCACTTGGTATATCTAGAGATTATTCTTCCTGAATTCCCTCACAGACAGGAATTTTGGTGCCGTTTGCTAGATTTTTTTTTTCATTCTGCTGCCAAAGATTATTTACAGTTCAGTGGCGGTGATAGATGTGACTCAATTAATAGCAGGAAGTGAATGTACAGGAGGCGGAGAGAGAGACAAATATAAAAATCACCACTAATGGGATGATATTAGTAAGGGCAATTTAGAAACCTCTCTAGTAGTATCATTTTTCCTGGAGACAGAGAAACAAGCCAAGTGGGTGGGACAGTCTTATATCAAACAGTAGAGTTATTTAAAACAGGATTTATTTATAAATCATGCGTGTGTGTGTGTGTGTGGATGAGAGAGATACCTTTTCCTGTCTTGACTATTAAGTAACTTCAAAAACAAGGTTTTTTGTTTTTTGGTTTTTTTTTTTTGCTTGTTTGGGGTTTTTTTTTTCAGTCTTCATTTTTATTACTCAAAAAAGCTTCATTTTCTTATTTAGCTTTCTGACTCTGTGCTTGGGCCTCCAACACTTTCACAATGATTTTCTGCTCCTCAGTAAGGAAAGCACGCTTGATCCTGTCCCGAACACATTTAGCACACATGGAACCACCACAGGCCCTGCTGACATGTTTTTCTGTTTTAGACAACCTCATAAGAACTTTAGGTCTCACAGCGTGAACCCCTCGAAGTCTGCCTGGGCACACTCCACATGCAGATTCTGGTGCTTTCCCAACCTTCTTGGTATAAAGGTAAACAATTCTGTTACCAGGAGTTCGGGACAGCCTGGTTTTGTTAGAGGCTGTATTGTAGGAAAGCCTACGACGGTACGTCAAACGCTGCACCATTTTGAGTGCCTCTAGACAGCTCCCAGAAGAGGAAAAGGAAATGGCGAGTTTAAAGGTCAAACATGACTGCCTGATGTTTGTTTTTAAATAAGGCTTTAGGAGTCCTGGGTCCATCAGTAGATAGCAGTTTAACTCTAGGCAAATTACTCAGCCCCGGTGTGACTCGGTTTCCTCATCTGAGAAAAGAAGTGAGAGAGACCAAGTTATCGCAAATGTCTCCTTGCTGCAGTGTGAGTCCACTGCTCGGTGGCCATGCCTAGAAGACCTTCAGTTCTTAGAAGACAGAGCTCATTTTTACAAATCCTCAGCCTGCTTTTCTGTTTTGTTTTGTTTTGTTTTGTTTTTCCAATTCCCACAGAGGTCTGCATGGGATGGTGACTCAGTTAAATCACTAGCTTCCTCTTCCTTCCGTTCTGGACACAGATTCTTCTAAGTTTCAGTTGGTGGCTATGTGTGTGCTTCAGGGGTCTGTCTGGGGGCTCAGTGCAGAGGTCTGCGTCCAGGAGGCCAGGGGCCACCATGGGTCCAGGGCTGAGGAGTCCAGATCCCAGAGCCCCAGAGGGGTTGCCAAGTGAGGAGTAGCCTGAGGCAACTGTGTTTAGCAAAGTGGCCAAGAGAAGTGGCCACCATGCTCAGAAGAGGACCATGCCCTAGAAATGAATATGTTGGTGCCTAGTGGAGGCAGGAGTGAGGGGCTTGGCTAAGCAAGGACATTACTGCCATCAGTCATCAGTCTACACTGTTACTGGAGCAGCCACAAGATGCAGACCTCAAAATTGAGTCCTGTGGGGAGACCCAAAGGAATGAGGAGTCACAATCCCTGCTCCAGAGAACCTTGCAGGCTAAGAGGAGATGGCCACAGTAACCACACTTTCCCATCCCAAAGCAGGCATGCACACTAACAAGCATAAATATATTTTTGTGATTAAGGAAATGTAATACCTATAATCAGGAGGTTCCTAGGGAAAAAAAAATCCCCAGCCAGCATAATCAACAATTAAATGAGACAGACACACCCGGAGAGAAAAACTCAAGGAACACTAGGCAGGTTAACACAAGGAAAGCCAGGGCAGCTGAGATCAACATGCTGTGTCATGTGTGAGACTATTACCTTGTGTCTCTGAAACCCAATTGCCTATCGGATCAGTGTCTACGCCTCAAAGTGAACCTGTCATTTCTGGGAATTCTGAAGGTGTGTCCACAACCTGGTCTGTCTTTGGCAGTCATCATTTCTTGCCCTCCTGCTCTCACTCCTCTGCCACACCCCTGCCCCCCGCAGCCTATTTGTCCCTTGGTCCATCCGCTACTTGGGAAGCACCCCAGCAAATGGATGGGCAAATGCTCATCCTTTCAATATTCACCAACTGTCTGTTGAGCATCTTCCGTGTGCCCTGCCCTGTACTAGGCACCAGGGATGTGGAGACAAATAAGACACAGCCCTTCAATCAAAGAGGTCTCTGTTTAAGAGAGAAAGGCTCATAGGTAAATGACTCTATGCTTCTAAAGTCCTACTTATCTCAAAAGGATTCCAAAACTATTCATTGTACACTCAGACAAAGGAAAGGTAGTGACTTCATGTCTTTGTCGCTGCTGTGATCTTCCACATGAGCCTCTCAGCCCTCGTGGGGGTGGAGGTGGGCAGAGAAAAATGAAATGTCACTCCACTGAGTGTTATAACGTAACGTAAGCCCAGTCTGGTCTCACCATTTTAACATTCTCTTTGGGCAGCTCAGCCAGCCCAGGCAATGGCTCCAGCAGCCTTTCCAAGTTCTTTCCCCAATACCAGCTCCTCTCTAGGAAGGGTTGAGGGTGAGTGGAGGTTCTGTGGCTGAGGTGACCTGTGGCAGCAGTGGGACACCTTGTCTGTGGACACATGTGGTATTGTCAGGACTGGTCTCTGCCCAGAATCTAGGTTGCTCCTTCAGTGAGTTGGATAAGCCCCATGCTGGTTCCCACCATAGCAGTCAGTGGCCCCGGCAGCTGCCTCTGGCCTGAAAATCTCTATACACCACAGCACCTTTGCTCCATCTTCTTCTTTCTGCCCCTTCTTTATCCTGTTAGCACCTCTGAATCCCCTCAAGGGCTTATGGGCACCGGGAGACCCTTAAAATTCTGTGTGGGTATAAAGAGCCCTAACCTCCTTCTTGAGAGCGGGGCAGGGGGACAAGGAAAACATTGATCTGGGTAGGGCTCCCTCTGTCACATTATTTTCCCACTGTCCTCCAGGATAAAAAGGCTGGCGTCACCTTTTCTATTTCCTGAACACCATATCCTCCTTTTCCATCCATCACGTAAATCTGAAGTTCCAGCCCCGGCAGGCGAAGAGTCCATTCATTTCGAACCCTGTGATCTGGTCCACGGCTGCCCATGATATGGTAAAGTAGTAGATAAAAGAAATTAGAATATCCTTTTGTCCCTAACAAAAGACTGGCTTTTAAGACTTTCATCTTGCTGATTTTGAAATACTTTCTTCAATATTAGAAGCTGACTATTGACTTTTTCTTTTAGTTTGTGGACCGGCTGTAACAAAAATTAGCTCTTTCAGAGGCACACAGGTGACTGAGAAGTCATAAACACAGAAATTCAAAAAGAAAAAACGTGCCATGTATGTATTTCAGAATATGTTTTGAAATTCCTCTTTGAAGGGTAACATCAGTGTTTCTGAATGCTTCTCTCCCTGCCTGGGCTCAGATGGTCTGTGCAATGATGCGTCAGTTCTAGAAAGGGTGGGCTCTCGCCAGTGTGTAAAAAAAAATAGAGAGAGAGGATTGCTACATGTATAAAACTAAGAGCAGGCTTAGAGATGACTAAGAGGGGAGTTGTGAGCTCACCAAGATCTAAAATCCTGGAGTGAATGAAAAAAGAGCAGAAGGCAGTGTAGAAAAAGTTTAAATGTCAACTGTGTAACAAAGAATTTGTTAGGCATTCTCTTCTACTTCATTCGTCCTCCCAACCATCCCTCCAAGGAAGCTATTGTTTTCCTCATTTTACAGAAGAAAAATCAGAAGTTCAAAGAGGTTGTAAGCCCCTCCCAAGATCATAGTTACTGAGTGTTGGGTGTGCTGGCAGCCCTTCTAGGAAGCAGTGGACACATCAGTGGGGGTCAGGCTAGAGGTAGGGTGTTTCTTCTCCTCTCGGCTGTTAAGCTGGTAACAGGACCCCAGGATGTTGACTGCTAGGGCATGACTTTTATCTTTGCTCTGACATCTGATATGTTCCAGAAAACTGGCTGGAGTTAGGAGAATGAGCAGTTGGCTTTTGGAAAGAGGTCCCAGCATCAATGTGATTCTATGATAGAAGCGAGAATTCCAAGCAGGATGAGAACAGGTATGAATGTAAAAAAATTCAAGCCATTTTCGAATCTTCTTCTTTTTGGGTAAAACAGGAGTTTTCCACTTCTTTAGCAATTCTCTGGAGTCTTTCATTCCCCTGATTTTTAAAAGCTCCTCTCCCTCCCTTTCAGAGTTTATTGGAAGTCTGTCCTGGAACGTACCCTCCTTCTCAGGAACAGGCAGAGTGAGGAGGAGAAAGGGTAGGTTGAGTGTGTGTCCAGCCCAGCTCCCTCACTGAGCCAGATCCTCGTCTCCCCTGGTAGTGGGGCTCAGCATAAACCAGGGACAAAGTGTTGGGCCACCAGTGCTCCCATGTTAGAACCTGCATTGGAGATTATCTCCTAAGCAGATACCCCCTTCCAAACTGGGGATGAAGGGCTTGGAAACTAGAAAATGCCAGGTCTGAGAGAGAGAGAAGCACAAGTGCAGCAGTACACAGAGCTCTGTGTATTCAGAGGGAAGTTGGCAGGGTTGTGTTCGGGCAGAGAAACTCCGAGTGGTACAAAGGGACGTGCCCAGAGTGGAGAAATCATGCTAATTTTCTGCACCAGAGCTGGAGAACGCCACCCAAAATGAAGAGAGAAAGGGGAGCCCTGTCCAGAGCTTCCAGAGCCCTACGCCTCACTCCATTTGTCTACCTTCTCCTGCTCCAGACAGGTAGGAGACCAGAAGGGTAACAAGGGGTCTGGAGAAAGGACCCAAGGCTTTTACAGGAGAGGGAGGGGAGGGTTGAGGGCCTGGATGCCTTTGGGGTGGGAGGAGGGGAGAGTGCTCAGCTGTTGTGGGAAGCATCTCAGTGAACCCAGGCATTAGTGTTGAATGTACTTCTTCATTCCCTGTGCCTCCCACCCAACACTTGCCCCCTCCCCCAAAAGGCTGCATAACTTGGTAGCTCCAACAGCATTCAGTACATTAGATGGAGGGCACTGGGCCATTTCTTATGGGATGGTTTGTTGGCGTGGGCCAGTCCCGCATTCTTTCCAAAGGATTATGGTAGGGCTTGGAGGGAGGGTAGGGGAAATCTTGCTTTTGTACCTCCCCAACCCCCCACTCTGGCTTCTCTGAGTGTAAAACAACAAGGGAGATGAAAGAAGCTTTGAAGATACTGAGTCTGCTGGTGTGGGACAGTAATACTAACCTATCCATTACCAGCGCTATGCCACAGATACTTACCTCCTGTGTCGCCCCCTACCAACTCCTCGGAGAACTGATCTGACTTTAAATATTCATATTTAAGTGTATACGCATACATGCACACTCAATTACAGAGCGCCTGGGAATTCAGAACTTAGTGGGGCAAACAGAGGCAAAGATCATTTTAGGGTGAGGGTGGGAAGTGTCTGCAGTGAATGTAAAAGGATGAGAAAAAAACAGGAGCGTGAGTGGGCACTGGAGTTGGGGAAATGGGCAAAGGTTATCAGCTGGAAATGGCCCTACGGGTTGGGCAGAGCAGAGCAGTTTATCCGTGCTGGAGAGGAAAGTATGAATTGAGTTATGCAAGAGCCTTGGAAAGCACACTCAGGAGTCTGGAATGTTATCTGCAGATGATGGATAGAGGACAGAAATTGAATTATTTTTTTTAATTGGGGACTGGCAGGATGAAGGGTGCCTTTCACATAGCTTGGGCTGCAATGTGGGAAACTGGAGGCAAAAAAGGTACAAAAGGAAATTAGTATTAGTTTGCTAGGGCTGCTGTAAAAAAATCGCCACAAGCTGGGTGGCTTAAACAACAGAAATGCATTGCCTCACAGTTCTGGAAGCTAGAAGTTGGAGATCATAATATAGACAGGCCATGCTTCCTCTGAAGGTCCTAGGGAAAGGAACCTTCTCAGATCTCTTTCCTCACTCCTGGTAGTTCCTTGGCTTGTGGCAGCATCATTCCAGTCTTCACATGGCACGCCCCCTATTTACATGTCTGTGTCTAAATTTCCCCTTTCTATAAGGACAGATACTGGAGTAGGTTCATCCTCTGCTTAGTATATTAGATCTAAAAAATTACCCTATTGTCGAATTAAGTCACATTCTGAAGTACTGGGGTTTACAGCTTCAACATGGGGATTTGGGGATCATGGGACATGCTTCAGCCTATAGCAGGGCTATTGCAATCTTCCAGGAGGAAAATAACATGGACTGGAATTAGAATGAAGATAGTAGGAATGTGGCGTGTTGAGATATTTTCTAAGTAAAGTCAGGACATAGTGAAGATCCAAAGAAACCTTAAAGAGAGAGAAAGAGAGAACTCAATTTTTAATGTTCTGGCCATGATATGGAAAAATGAAACTTACCTGAATTCATCACAGGCCAACTGATAGAACATTCAAATGAGTCTTTTTTAAAAGCTAGGACATTAACTGGCAGCCATGAACATAGTAAGCCATACGTCTACATAATCTGATTTTCAAGGTTTTACTCTCTCAGATCCTAGAGCTATTCCATCCTTTGGGGACCCAATAGAAAGAAACAAGTCCCTCACCTGGGTTCTACCCTTTTTAGCCCCAAGTTCACCTCTTCATGGTAGGTGCTATTTTTCTTTTTATTGTAACTGAAAATTACAAGTAGGATGATGTATTTGGCATAAAGATACAGTTTTATGAACCCTTAAAAAGTTAACAAGCCCATGTAATCAGCCCCAGATCAAGAAATAGAACATTTCAGCACCTCAGAATCCCCCCCCACATTATTTCAGTTACTACCACCCTCCTTATGAGATTACAGGGGTACCCTGACTTCTAATAGAGATTAATTTTGCATGTCTTTGAACTTTCTACATGTCTTGCTTCTTTTGCTGAACACCAAATTTGTAACATTCATCTTTGTTGTTGTAATTTGTTTAGTCTCATTGCTGTATATTCCACTGTGTGAATATACCCAATTTACTTGTTCAACTTTGATAGATACTTGAGTTGCTTCCAAACCAATGCAACCAACTCAGTTCCATTGGGGATTTATGGATAGAATTGTTAAAACATTCTAGCACATATCATTTGGTGAACAGATATACACATTTCTTTGAGGGGTCTACCTAGGAATAGAATTGCTGAGTTGTAGGGTGTGTGTAGAGTGTGTATGCTCACCTTTAGTAATTATGAAGAGTTTTCAAAAGTGGTTGTATCAATTTATACTCCTACCAACATATGAGAGTTCTAGATGATCCAATAATAGTATTTTATCCTTTTCATTTTGGCCATTCTAAAGGATATGAGGTGGTATCAAATTATAGTTTAAAAAGTGAATTATTATGATAATGAAGTTGAGCTGTTTCATATTTTTATTAGCCATTTAGATATCCTTTTTATTGGTGAAGTATCTGTTACAAGTCCTTTGCCCATTTTCTACTGAGTTGTTTGCATTTTTTTTCAATTACTGATTTGTAGGAGTTTAAAAAATACATTTAGTACCAAGTGCAGTGGCTCACACCTGTAATCCTAGTGCTTGATTCATTAGTCTCGGTTACTTGAGAGACTGAAGTAAGAGGATCTTTTGAACCCAAGAGTTTGAGGTTGCTGTGAGCTATAATGATACCACGGCACTCTATCCTGGGAGATGAAGTGAGACTCTGTCTCAAAAAGATAAAAAAAAAGACATTTTGGGTATGTATCTTTTGTAGGATATATGTATTGCAAATCTCTTCTCCCATGCTATGGCTTGCCTTTTCACTTTCTAGACGGTCTCTTTTGGTGAACAGAAGCTCTTAATTTTATTAAGAGAATTTTCTCTTCTTATTTTATGGTTACAACTTTTGTATCCTAAGAGATCTATGTCTGCCCTCAAGTCAAGGAGACACTTTCTTATGTTTTCTTTTTTAAAGGTAATTGTTTTTCCTTTCACATGTAGGTCTACAGATCCGTCTGGAACTAGCCTTTGTGTAAGGTCAAGGTCAAGATCCATTTTAGATGAATAGTACCCTCAAGTACTATTTGTCAAAAAACCAAAAACCAAAAAACCACCTTTTCCCAATACACTGCAGTGTCACCTTTACCATAAATCAAATGACCCTATTTAAATCTGTTTTTGTACTTTTCATTCTGCTCTATTGACCTATTTGTCTATCTTTGTGCCAAGATCACAAAGTGAACCTGCTGGGATTTTGATTTGTATTGTGTTAAATTATAAATTAGTTTGGGAAAACTGATAGCTTAACAGTAATGATTATTCCAGTCCACAAATATGGTAAATCTCTGTGTGCCGCCTTAATATCTACATAGTATTAGCTGGGTACACATTCCTGAACATCTACACTCCTTAGGGAGTGGACAAAAAACCACTGACCCTTTTCTTCCTGGATCTCAAAGGCCTTCTTCAAAGTTTCTGTTTCCTGAGTTACTCCTCCATCCCTGAATGATCCAGGCTTCAGATGTTCAAATGAGTTTACACTTCTGTAAGCATTTGGAAACTGTCAACCAAGAGATGAGAGTTAAAACAATGAGAATGGGTGATATCACCTAGGAGGAGGAAAAACAGGAGATGAAAATGAAACATCGAGTCACCCCACGGTTTAAAGAGGAAGGCAGATGAAAAAGAGCCCGTTAAGGAGACAGAAAGGGAACAGTCAGAGAGATAGAAGGAGAAATAGAAGCCTGCAGTATCTAGAAAGTCAAGGGCATTTTCAGGGGGTAAATCAACACCAATCTATCAAAGAGGGTCCAGTATGGCAAAGACCTGGCAGGATAACAACGTGAGAATGTATAGAATGTGGTAACAGTATACAGTGATACACCTTCACTATAGCAGCCGAGGAGGTTGGTTCTCAAATCCTCAGTAATTAGGGAAGACATTTAAAACTGAAAGCAGAAAGAGTGTTTCTTCTTTCCAAGCTGTATGCTACCCTTGGATTCTGATACACAATTCCGATCACCAAATCTCACAAAGGAAATAATAGTTAGAGAAAGCCCAGAGACGGGCACCTATGATCCTCCAGGGCATGGAGAGATTTCTTTATGGAGAAAGACCCAAACAAAACAGAAAACTCTTCAGATAAAAAGAGACTTAGGTGATGGGCGGCACCTGTGGCTCAGTGAACACGGCACCAGCCACATACACTGAGGCTGGCGGGTTCGAGCCCACCCGGGGCCTGTTAAACAACAATGACAGCTGCAACCAAAAAATAGGTGGGTGTTGTGATGGGCACCTGTAGTCCCAGCTACTTGGGAGGCTGAAGCAAGAGAATCACTTAAGCCCAAGAGTTGGAGGTTGCTGTGAGCTGTGACACCAGAGCCCTCTACCCAGGGTGACAGCTTGAGACTCTGTCTCAAAAAAAAAAAAAGAGAGAGACATAGTTGTGTCCTTCCTGAGAATAGAGAATATAGATAAGGTGTATATAGACCAAACCTGAGACTATAAGTTTGGTACCATTCCTCTGACATTTTTAAAAGGCAAATATAAGGCAATTATTGGCAAAAGGAAACTTTAACCCAGCAAAAGGAGCACATGAAAAGAAGGAGATGATGATTTCTTTAGGAGAAGAGGCTATTAAAGAATCTAATCTATACATTCTTATACTTTGAAGTCTGACATTCCTTGGGATCACAGCAGGACAAAATCCTGCCGGAGGTGCAGGGAGGGGCACTGACCTAACCCACGGTGGCATCATTTAGGTGGATAGGTACATCTTGCTGAGATCTCACTTTGCTTTTGTTCAGCTTCAAGTGGGAACAGAGACTTTCTGCATAATGATGCCTCAGGGACAGAGATTAAGTTAATCGCTTTTCAAGGTTGAATAGCCTTAGTTCTTTTATTTCCACTCTGGACCTTAGTTGTTAGCCATTTCCTCATTTCCGTGTCCTTCTTTGGCTCCTGTCCCAGTTCTCTGTGTCCCTTGAAAGCTGTGGAACCCTGAACTTGACACAGACTATGATTTTGGCTAGAGTTTTTGGGAAATAGTGTTTGCTCAGCAAAAGACTCTCTCTACCAACTTCTGAGAAAGACTCCTGTGTTTGCTTATGAACATGTGTGTATATATCCCTCTGACTCCTGTCCACAGCCACATTCACAGTAGTGATGAGGATAATCACCTAGATGGGAATGAGGCCTAGGGCAATCCATGGGCTGTAGCTTCTCCAGCATTTTTGTCCAGAATAAATCAAGTTTAAATTGGGAGAAAGAACAGACTTCAGAGGGAAAGACATCACACAAAGGCTACCGGGCCCTTGGATGGGATAGAAGAGTGTGGAAACCAAGGAAGCTCAAGGGAGGTGGGAAAGAGCAGAAGGGAGGGGGGAGTCTCTTCCTCTTGTCCTTGGGGCTGTCAATGTCCAGCCTCCAGGAAGAAGGAGAGCCCTCAAAATCAGGTGTTAAGGGTCATCTGCAGACTTGGTGAACTCCAAGATGTGTCTGCATATATAACCCTCATGGGCATACCTCACTGCTTCAGACTGGGTCCTGAGAAAGGGAGTAGATGTTCCTAGGTATTTGGTCACCACCACTATGGCTTTTAACGAAGCTCAGTGATTTTTTTCAGGGCTACTTCCAGTTGTATATACCAAAGCCTATCTACCTACTCAGGGAAAATTGAAAGCTTGCTTTTCTAAACCAATCCAAACCTGAGACCTAGCAGTTGCTAGGCAGGAAATCCCATTTAAATAATCACAGACAATAACCACCTACCACCACCTAACCACCTACCCAGTTGCAGGACTGTCCTGCACGGAGTAGGCCTAGTACAATGTGGAGTGAAGATAGGGGAAGGTCTTGGCATGACTGGGAAGTGTCTTCAAGCCCCTAAGCTTCCCCATTTCCTGGCACCATCTCAGGACACACTCCTTTCTTTGTGAATCTTATGATCCCTTGCTATCTCCATCTTTCTGCACTCCCAATCCCCAGTCAAGAAAATCTGATTCACCCTGAGGTTTAATGCCGTATAAGCTTCAGGGAGAAGGGATCCTTTTGTCTGCTTTGCTCAAGGACATAGAAAAGTACCTGGCACATAGAAGGTGCTCAGTAAATATCTCTATGAATGAAGCACATAACATTTTGGGTTAGCTGAAATACTCTGCAAGAGGAAGGCAAAGGGGAAAAGTGCCGGAGCTGCAGAGGGCTTGATGATAGCAGGAGAGAGGGCCATGGGAGGACAGAGGAGCAGGGGCACAGAGCCACCATAGGAGAGTAGATGGCACTGAAAGGTAAGAAAGTAAGGACTGGCAGGTAGGAAGGGCCCAGAGGGGCAAAGCAGTGGGAGATCAGAGGGCTTAAAGGTGGGTGTGGGCTAAGGAGCTCAGGGCCTGATGCTGCCCTCTTCCCCCTTCTCCATGGACCTCTCCTTACAGAACCTCTGGAGGGTGTGAACATCACCAGCCCAGTGCACCTGATTCATGGCACTGTGGGGAAGTCGGCCCTGTTCTCTGTGCAGTATAGCAGCACCAGCAGCGATAAGCCAGTAGTGAAGTGGCAGCTGAAGCGGGACAAGCCAGTGACCGTGGTGCAGTCCATCGGCACGGAGGTCATTGGCACCCTGAGGCCTGATTATCGAGATCGTATCCAGCTCTTTGAAAATGGCTCCCTGCTTCTCAGTGACCTGCAGCTGGCTGATGAGGGCACCTATGAGGTCGAGATCTCCATCACCGCTGACACTTTCACGGGAGAGAAGACCATCAATCTCACTGTGGATGGTAAAGCTCTCTGGCAGGGAAGGGGGAAGGACTGGTGCCTGGTCCTGGGGAAAGCTCTGCCCAGTACATTAGCTAGACCCAGGGAAAACCATGGCACTTAAGAGCAAGACTGAGCCAAGCTGCATACATCAGAAGTTGGCGGATAGGGCCAGGAACAGTGGCTCATGCCCATAATCCTCGTGCTTTCAGGGTCCAAGGCAGGAGAATTGCTTGAGGCCAGGGGTTGGAGACCAGCCTGGGCAACAAAGCAGAACTCAGCAGAACTGTACAAATAAAAGAAAGAAAGAAAAGAAAAGACAGAAATAAAAGCTAGCCATGTGTGGTGGCATATGCCTAAAACTCCAGCTACTCTGGGAGGTTGATATGGGAAGATCACTTAAGCCCAGGGGTTTGAGGTTGCAGTGAGTTATGATGATGGCACTAGAGCCTCAGGCAATAGAGTGAGATCCTGTCTCAAACAAACAAAAACCTCAAAACCAAAAAGTTGGCACAGCTAACATGTATAGAGTACACTTACCACGTGCCAGAAACTATTTTAAGTGCTTTGCAAATGTCAATTCATGTAATGCTTATTATAATCTAGGGATAGTCACTATTCCCATTTTGCAAATGAGGAAAGCTAAGGACAGAGAGATTGAATAATGTGCAGAGGGTTACATCGCTAGTAAGTGATAAAGCCGAGATTTGAACCCAAACAGTTGGACCTAGGCTTAGCCCAACTAAAATATCATCCAATCTGGATCTGTGTAAGAACTTAAAGCCTAGTGGCATTGGAAAGGTATTTGGGAAGAAGGGAATGAGGGCAGACACCACTGCTATGCTGTTCAGCATTATACACCCTGTGGCTAATTGGCACTCAATAAATACGGGGTGCCTCAAAAGTCACCATACATAGGGAAAATGAGAAATGGTAGTGAAATGTGCCTTTATTTACAAACTAGTCTCTATGGGTTGGCCACACGTCTTTCTACACACACATGAAGTCTTCCCTCCTACTCACAGAGAACAGGTTCTGAGAGAGGTTTCTATGCAAATTTTCCTATGAATGCAGATTCTTGGAATGTCCTGTAGTTGGTAAATGAGTGAATGAATAAGGGATGGGAAAGAATTGAGGATCCCTGAAGGGTCTTCTCAGAGTTGGAAGGTTGGGAGAGAAGAATAAGGAAGGGAGAAAGCTTTCTAGCTGATGGATGACTCACAGACTGCCCCACTCCGGGTCTCAGTGCCCATTTCGAGGCCGCAGGTGCTAGTGGCTTCCACCACTGTTCTGGAGCTCAGCGAGGCCTTCACCCTGAACTGCTCCCATGAGAATGGCACCAAGCCCAGCTACACCTGGCTGAAGGATGGCAAGCCCCTCCTCAATGACTCTCGAATGCTCCTGTCCTCCAATCAAAAGGTGCTCACCATCACCCGTGTGCTCATGGAGGATGACGACCTATACAGCTGTGTGGTGGAGAATCCCATCAGCCAGGGCCGCAGCCTGCCCATCAAGATCACCGTGTACAGTAAGTCTCCCTGCCTGCTCTCCTTTAGGACTCAAAACCCTGAGAGGCAGGTGCCCATGAGGGACTGAGAACATCCCAGAGGGAGTGTCACTACAGGGGGTGCAGAGATAGGGGCCAACTGCCCATGGAGGACCACAACAGGTGGACAAGTGGGCTCCATGCAAGTCCACCATCAACCAGCCATCATGCTGTCTGTGCCTTCTTTTCTCTTCCTTCTACCACGGGAATCTCTGCTCACCATACCTGTCCCTCCTTTGAGGACTTTCCCACCTCTCTGCTTCTCTGTCTCCCTAGGAAGAAGCTCTCTTTACATCATCTTGTCTACAGGAGGCATCTTCCTCCTTGTGACCTTGGTGACAGTCTGTGCCTGCTGGAAACCCTCCAAAAAGTCGAGGTAACTCTCCAAGTTCCACACCCTGAGCACTAATCTTCAATCTGTCCTAACCCCACGCTCTATTCTTTTCTTAAGTCTCTTTAAAAGCCTTTCCTCCCAGGACTCTGCACCTCTTCCCAGGAGATCCATTTTTCCATTGTGTATAGCACGGCATCCTGTGTTCACAACCCCCACAACCCCAGCACAATTAACAATGGTTTCACTTGCTGAGCACCTTTTCTGGGCTAGGCACTGTGGCTGTGGCTAGCATGCCACCTTTCAAGTATGACTATCTGCAGTTTACAGATAATGATACAGGCACTTAGATTTGTGGCTTGCCCACGGTCACAATGCTAGGGACAGACCCAGGGGGCCAACCTACATGTGACTCATTCCAAAGCTCAGGGACTACCTCCTGCTCCCACTGCACCCAGCCCATCTTCCTCTCACAAGGCCACTTTAATGGACAGCAGATCCCTGCCTGTGTTCCCCCTAAATCCTCTCCTGCTCATAAGCAATAGCTCTACTCGTGGGGGGGCGGGGGGCTGGATTAATTTGCAGGAAGCAGAGGAAGTTGGAGAAGCAAAGCTCCCTGGAATACATGGATCAGAATGACGACCGCCTGAAACCAGAAGGTGAGCTCCCAGCCACCCACTCACCCATGCCATCGCCACTCAGATCAGTGGGATGCTGGGAAAAGGCAGAAATGGGCAACAAGGAGACCAGCTCTGCAGGCCCCCTTCCTCCACCAACTGCACGAAGACTGCAGAGCAGGGAAAGGTGCCGCCCAGGTAGGACCAGGGGTGTTCAGACACGTTGGTAGAGGTTGTGATGGGTCGGCCTGGGGGGTAAAGAGCATAGGTGCTGGCTGGTGGACACAGTCTGTGCTTGGGCCAGCCGTTCCATCCTTTCCCCTGTACAGCAGACACCCTCCCGAGAAGTGGAGAACAGGAGCGCAAGAACCCCATGGCACTCTACATCTTGAAGGACAAGGTGAGCTGGACACCCCACAAATAGGCAGCGAACCCCCATCCTTTATGTGCCTGGCACCAGGGAGCCGTCCCATATCATTTTCGCTTTCCGGTACTCAGAATAACCCTGTAAAATATTTGTGTTGCCCCCTTTCAGAGATTAGAAAAATAAGGCCAAGAGATTGATTAAACGACTTGCCCAGGTTTAAACGAGTGAATAAACCCAGGTTTTTGGACACCAGTTCTGGTGATTTCCCCTCTATTCCACAGCTGCCTCTGTCCCAGGCTGTCAGAGACAAGTGGGGAGAGGAGAATAAAGGGACAAGGCACTTAAGTTAAGGCATTTTGACATTCACGGCACACCTACTGTGTGCCAGGCCCCGGGCTGAGTGTGGTGTACTGCAAGAAAACCCAGACCTATCTATGTCCGGGGGGGGGGGGACTGCGCCTCTCTCACCGGGTACCCCCAGAACCCTCTAATACAGGCAGCCTTGCAGACTAGCCGGCTGCCCGCTGATCCCCGTGGCGCGTGTCCTTGCAGGACTCGCCAGAGTCGGAGGAGAACCCCGTCCCGGAGCCTCGGAGCGCGACAGAACCCGGCCCTCCTGGCTACACCGTGTCGCCCGGAGTGCCCGGCCGCTCGCCGGGGCTGCCCATCCGCTCCGCCCGCCGCTACCCGCGCTCCCCAGCGCGTTCCCCCGCCACCGGCCGGACGCACACGTCGCCGCCCAGGGCCCCGAGTTCGCCCGGCCGCTCGCGCAGCGCCTCGCGCACGCTGCGGACTGCGGGGGTGCACATGATCCGCGAGCAGGAGGAGGCCGGCCCGGTGGAGATCAGCGCCTGAGCCGCCCCGGGACCCCCAGAGAGGCGCCGGCGCTCTACGCCCCCGGCAGCCTAGGGGACGCCCGGGAGCTGGCGCGGTGCGAGCTGGGCGAGGGGAGCCCCGCGGGGCGCCGGGGTCTGGGAGGACGCGCGTAGGTGTGCGTAGAAGCGGGGTTGCAGCGGGGGCGGCGGAGTGTGGATCTATTGGTGAACCGGGTCGTGTGTGTTCTCAGCAAGTACGGGTTGTGCCCTCTTAGGACCGCATAGATTATTAAATTTCCATCCCAATCCCCAAAAGGGTTTTTATGGAAACTAACATCAGTAACTTCACTCCCAGTGACTTTCCTGTGCTCTTCCTAGGGAGCACTTCTATTTCCCACCCACTGTTCTTCCCTCCCAACCAATGTCTGAGTCCTGGAGCACATTTTAGACAAACCCAGATTAGGGAGGCCACTTTCTCAAAATGCACGACTTAAACTAAGATGTCACATACCGGTCACTGGGTGCACAGGGGCTACTCTGAGCACCCAGAGATCACCGTAAAGATAGTGCATCTTGCTTGGGTACCTACTACCTGGGTAATGGAGGAGCATAAACACATCCCTTTGCCCCTGACCTGGGCCCTAGCAAGGGCAAAAGACTGCAGCCTGCTGTGCTGTGCTTGGCCTCCTCCTGAAGCCTCCCGTGTCAAGCATTCCTTCCGTTTCTGTTCTTGAATAGAAGACAGGGATGGGCTTGTTTCTATACAGAAGTGGATTCCCACTCCGTCCTCTGGCCCAGATCAAGTAAGAAACTGTTTTTAAGCCGCCTGAGCCAGAACGAGACTTCGTCTCTAAAAATAGCCAGGCATTGTGGCTGATGCCTGTAGTCCCAGCTACTTGGGAGGCTGAGGCAAGAGAATGACTTAAGCCCAAGAGTTTGAGGTTGCTGTGAGCTGTGATAACACCAGCACTCTACCTAGGAGGGCAACAAAGTGAGACTCTCTTAAAAAAAAAAAAAAAAAGAAAGAAAGAAAGAAAGAAACTGTTTTCAACCCTCCAACTCATACCTTCTCCCTGGCTTCCTCACAAAACAAGCCTTTCAAACAATCATTATCCTCCAGTGGTTCCCAACCTTCCTAATGCCACCGTGAGTCCCAGCCATAAAATTATTTTTGTTGCTACTTCATAACTGTAATTTTGCTACTGTTATGAATCATAATGTAAATATCTGATATGCAGGATGGTCTCAGGGGACCCCTGTGAAAGGGTCGTTCGACCCCCAAAGGGGTCGCGACCCACAGGTTGAGAACCGCTGCTCCAGAAGGTTGTTGAGCTTCTTCCACCTGTAAAGAGAATAAGGTTCTAATCCCCCCCAACATGGCTGAGGGTGGAGAGTCATGGGAACACGTTTCAACCTTTGGCCTCTACCCCGACCGGCACCATCCTCTCTGGTCCCCAGATGCTCAGATCCCCAGATACAGGACAAGAGCAGACTCCCTAATCACACTGACATCAGATAAGGAGAGGGTGGCCACCATGCAGCCAGGCCATGCCCGTGCCTCCACCTCTTGCACACACAGTTCATAGGAGAGGCAGTAATCTGCTGTGTGAGGTGACAGCGATTTAAAAGCTGAAAGAGAAGGAGGCCCTCTGTGTGTTCCTTCCTCTCTTCCCCAATGCCTCCAAGCCTCGGCCCCTCCCTGACCTCTTAAGCTCTAGCTCTGTCTGTCTCTACAATCCCCCGGATCAACTCCGTTGGCCCCTGATACCTACCACCTCCATACCAGGGCAAGTTTTATCCCACCCTAAGGGCACCAGCATTTCTAGTTTGCTTCCTCCGCCCTCATCCCATCAGCACGCCCCTGTCAGCATCCAGTCCCTGCGTACTTCCCCAGGCTCATTTGAGAAGCTCTTTGCAGCTCCCCTAGCTTCCCAGGTGCCTCATCGTCCATGAGATAATGCATGTAGAGGAAGGTTGCTCAGGCAGGTGGACTTGGAGAGGGGTACCTGCTGGTCAGCCGGGAGATGCACAGGTGAAGGTCAGGGTCATAGGAGAGTATACCATACCCTGGTGCTGAATCCCCGAGGGGCCGGCTTCCCAGGCTCAAGCCAAATCTGCCTTGAATTGGGGTGGTAAGTAAGGAAGTGGTTTTTTGTTTCGTTTTGTTTTGATCTTCATCTTTGTATTATAAGCATCACATACTGGATGCTTAATAAACTTTTGATGAAATGAAATGACAACTTTATTCCATTTAAGCAAGGAGAACTAAACGAACAGCTCAAACTTACCAGTTATTTCCCTTTTTTCTTCTCACTTCTTTCACCATCCTTTGCCCTCTTTCTAAACCCCAACTCATCCACTCTAAAAGAGTCATCACTCATCCATCCACACATCTACTCATTCAGATGTTCTTTAATTTATTCAACAAACATTTGTTTGTCTACCACGAACCAGGCCATGTGCTAGACAGTGGGGATAAAGCATAACTATGTCAGGAAGATGGATAAGTCAACAGATTATGACAATACAGGATATAAAATGTGATGACAGCCGGGCACAGTGGCTCACGCCTGTAATCCTAGCACTGTGGGAGGCTGAGGAGGGAGAATCGCTGGAGCTCAGCAGTTTGAGACTCACCTGAGCAAAAGTGAGACCCCGACTCATGAAAAAAATGGAAAAACCCAGCCAGGCACCTTGGCGAACACCTGTAGTCCCAGCGGCTTCCAGAGGCTGAGGCAGCGGGATGCCCACAAGCCAGGAGCCTGAGGTTGCAGTGAGCTACCAAGCCACTGCACTCTGCTCAGGGGCACAGGGTGGGACTCTGTCTCTACCAAAAAAAAAAAAAGGAAAGAAATAAAAAATAAGCAACGAAATAAAAAAAAATTTAAAAACAAAAATTTTAATAAAAAAATAAATAAAATGCGATGACAAAAATTGATGCAAGGTGCTCTGAAAATATGTAGAGGAGTCATCTAACCCAGACTAAGGAATGCTGGCAAAGGTATCTTGGAGGAAAATGTACTTGAGTGTAGTCTTTAAAAAAAAAAAAAAAAAAGATTATTTATTTATTTATTTATTTTCCTTGAGACAGAGTCTCGCTATGTCCTCAGTAGAGTGTGATGGCATCACAGCTCACAGCAATCTCAAACTCTTGGGCTTAAGCAATTCTCTTGCCTCAGCCTTCCAGTAGCTGGGAGTACAGGCACCCATCGCAATGCCTGGCTATTTTGTTGTTGTTGTTGTTGTCATTGTTGTTTAGCAAGCCCTGGCTGGGGTTCCAACCCACCAGCCCCAGTGCGTGTGGCCTGCACCCTAACCACTGAGCTATGGGCGCTGAGCCTTGAGTGTAGTCTTAAAAGATTAGTTGGTTAATCTTATTTTTAAAAGGATGAAAGAACACAATCCAATCAGAGAGGCATGTATAAAAGCTTAGAGGTGTATGAACACAAGGAGTAATTCAGGGTACTGAGCCATGGCAGTGGATTAGATTATTTGGGGACAATGTATAGAGTAGAAGGTGAAGAAGAAAGCTGCAGATAGATTTCTGAGGACATAATTATGTGAAAATAGGTTAAAAGGACCTCAAAAAGAAAGCTAGGGTGGCGCCTGTGGCTCAAAGGAGTAGGCACCGGGCCCCATATGCCAGAGGTGGTGGGTTCAAACCCAGCCCTGGCCAAAAACTGCAAAAAATTAATTAATTAATTAATTAAAAAGCTAAAAAGGCATAGTCAGTGAGATAGGAGGAAATATAAGAGATAATGGGGAAAAAGGAGATAATAGTATCCACAATCACAAAAAGAGGGTTTCAAGGAAGAGTGAGCATTCAGGAGGGGGAGGGGATGTCACATATGAAAAAGAGTTAAAAGTACAGATTAAGTTTGTCAATAGAGGGATCATCAATTAACTTGGTGTTAGTCTCAGACCTGTAGTGGAGCTTAAAGCCAGGTCACAAGAGGCAAAAAGGGGATTGCTATGAAAAGAAAAGTATTTATGCTAAATACTTGTGACTCGATGCCTGAGAGGTCCTCTTGTTTCACAATAACTAGGTCCTGCTTTAACTACATTTGTTTTGCATTATTGACCTTCGAGAGAAGGGGTGGGAGTGAGGAGTTAAAAACTGCTTAATTTTTAATGCCTGGTACCACTGTCACAATTTACACGGCAATATAACTGGTGTCATGAAAAGGAAAAAGAAAAGCTACAACAGATAAAAGACCTCAGGGCTATATATCTGCATGGACACTGTATTGCATTAATCAATAGCTGCCTTTTTGCTAACTATAGCTATGACAGTTCTGAACAAGAAAGATTTTCTATTGAAGCTGCAGTAACTTTTTCTGACTATTGTTCCTTCCGTGGCAGATTTTTACAGTTCCTCTACTGCATTTGGGACAATTATCCTGAAATAACTTGCAACTTTCTGGACAACTCCTTGCTCTCTCCCTTGCTAAGAACTGTGGCTTTTTTCTGCTGTTTATATTCTTTTTTTTTTTTGCAGATTTTGGCCAGGGCTGGGTTTGAACCCGCCACCTCCAGCATATGGGGCCAGTGCCCTACTCCTTTGAGCCATAGGCTCCGCCCATTTTCTGCTGTTTATAAAATCTGCTGCTGCCACATCCACTGATTCCACCATCATATCCATAACCACTCCTATAGGCATTGCCTGAGATTCTTCCATCAAAACTTCCCCCTTTCATGGGTCCATAATTTGATCACTGTTGTTCTTTAATTTCCTCCTTCATTGTGACCATCGTATCTTCCACCCATATATCATACCACCACCACTTTGGATATATCACCAACATCATATGACCACTACTATCACTTCCTCCCCAACTACCTCTGCTATCACCACCTCTATCACCATAGCCTCCTCTTCCATCAAATTTTCCACCATGGCCAAAATCACCTCCACCAAAGTTTCCTCTACAACCCATAAAGCTGCCAGATCCCCCTCCACGACCTCTCCATGTTCCAGCAGACCCCATCTCTTGTTTAGAAGGACTTTTTCACTTCACTATACATTCATATTATAGTGTTTTTGACCAATTTTATCAACTGTATCATGATCATCAAACGTTACAAAAGTGAATCCTCTTGGTTCCATTCTGCCGGTCTTCCATAATTTAACACTAGAAAGTTCATAGATATCATTTGCCGCATTAACAGATTTTAAAAGGCCCTCACACTAGATGCAAAAAAAAAAAAAAATTGTAAACTTTAATCCTTAAGGTTTTCAGGATCAAATCTCTTTTTGGAGTTGTTGTTGTTAGAGAAAATCATTTTATTGAACAGTAGGGACCACAGTGGGGACAAAAAGGGCCAGGAATAAAGGAACCTATGAGCAGCAGGGGCTGTTGCTTGACGTTCTCCATATCATTCCTGCTCCATGCAGCAGACCCCCTGGATCTCTTCATTCTGCTTCCTGAGACCCCAGGCAGGAGGCTCTCCTGCTGTGGGGTAGCCATGCATTTCTTCTTTCAGTTTCAAGAAGCCTAATCTTCCTTGGTTTCTGCTGGGTGTTGCTGGCAATGACTCAAGGCAGGAACTCATCTGTAGACCAGGCCCCTGCTGGGCTGCTCTGAACGCTCTCTCTGCACCTGACTCCTCAGCTAGCAAAGTGCAAACTTTTCTTTCTTCTGCCTAAGAAGGAACTCTAGAGGATTGAGTAGAGGAAATTGCGTAGGTTGGAGTCAGCCCTGGAATGTTCAAAGCAGTCTCAGTTTCTGAGGCTCCTTGCCTAAGGCCAGTTAGGATGGAAGGGGCTTTTCAGTGAGGGAGGCTTAGGTAGAATGGTTCAGGTTGTACCTCCAGTGGTGGAATGTGAAGGTCACTGCAGATGTCTCCGGAAGCTCAGCATTTCTCTGTTCTGTAGCGTGGCTCAGCCAGCAAGGTTTTTCTGGGGCTGCCTCCTGCCACTATGCTGCAAGCGTGGAATTTTGGAACTACGGCAACTTAGCTCTTTGTCTGCCTCCATCATAGTCTGACTTATCTTGGAAGTCTGGTGCTTCTTGGGAGCCGGGCTGGAAACTCTGGGGGCTGGCTTCTCTGCTTCGGCCTTTGCTGGTGTGGGCAAAGGAGCATCCCCGTGGAGCCGGTAGCCACCAACCAAGCAGTACGTCTCCCCATGCCAGCCCACCTGTGCTTCTCCATACCCTCGGTAGAGGACATGGTAGTAACCATGGAGAGGAGAAGTGGGAGGCAGTGGTGCTGGAAAGAAAACCAGGACAGATCAATCACTTTTGCTTTAGACACTGTACTGTCAGGCTGTCCTTTCATGTCTCTCCCTGTATTGGGGTGAGGCCTTCTCATCTCGGCATCCCAAATACTGCCCTGGCCTAACACTTGTCTGAGTCCCCTAGAGATGGGACACTGGCTACAAAAGCAAAGCCCTGGAGCCTGTGGCAGCAGCAGGCCAGGATATATCCTTCCCATTCCCAGAAAGAACAGGAAAACCTCAAAATAATCACAACCAAGACCCCTTCACAAGTCTCTCCTTCTCACAACCAAGGAAACATTCTTAAGGTCTGTCACTTCTGAGGCTTTCATGGAAGTGGTTTGCAAGATTTGGAAAAAAAGATCTAATATAAATCAGGTAAGAATCCCTCCCACCCTGGCAGCCCCTCTTAGGCCTGGGTCATACTGCCTGTTTCAACCTCTGACCTCTAACCCTTTGAGACTTTTGTGTAGATTTTCTAATACTTTCTGGAGGCCAAATGCTGAAGCAGAGTGACTGGGAGGGTCAGAGCTAGACTCTGAGCACCATGTCTGGGTTCAAGGAGCCTTCGCACATCAACCTACCCTCCCAGGACACCACTCCCCTCGGCTCTCCATCTTCCCAGCTACCTTTGCCCCAGCACTCAGCAGCTCTGATGGGACTGTGTCTTCATGACACCATAATAAAGCTGCCTGGGTCTGAAGCAGCCGCTCTTACTAGAGTGACCAGATTTTAACATTTGTAAAGCGGGACAACATGGGGGGGCAGGGAATGGGGCAGGGCAGGGCCTGACAACAATGCAAACTTTTATAAGCAGTTCTCGATAATCACTTCTCAACAATTATTTGTTATTATTACAGTTTAACATTATCAAATTAACAACAATAATATAAAACTTATATTCTGGAGAAATAGCCACCTGGCAGCCAATAATCGTATATTCCCTTCCTGTTCCTGCATTCTTTCCAAAAATCGGGACTTTTTTAAAACTCCGCGGGATGCAGGACAAATTATTCAAAAGTGGTACTGTCCCACCAAAAGCGGGACGTCTGGTCACCCAAGCTCTTACCCAAACCGCTCCATTTGTCACTTGTCAATAAAAACACATTTGGCTTTTGCTAAGAGTTCAATGAGGAAAGGGTCTGACTGGAAGCATCTAATAGGTCAAAAGGGAAGGCCCAATTTAGAAAGAGGAGAACCTCTGTGAACACTGCTCAGAGATGACATTTCACTTGCCCTCAGCAGTGAGCAGGAACACTGTGGGTCCCTGAGCCCATCGGTATTACTTATGGCTAGAGAAGTGCTGGAGTGGAGGGCAAGCCAAAAAGTGGCAGCCAGGTGAGGTTGTATATATGCCAGTGCCTCCTGTACAGATGCCCAGCCTTGGCCTACCTGCAGTGCAGCCCTCCCAGGGGACAGAGGATAAGTTAGAGTTAATATAGAAGATCCGGTCAGACATTCTCTCTCAGGCAACCAAACAGATTGATATCTCCTAGAGAAATGATAGGGAACTTTCCCTAAGGGCACCACATTTCCATAGCTACCCTACCATGGAAACTGAGAAGGCCTGTGAGGTCATCACTACCTGGTGAGGTCGTCACTACCCAGTGAGGTCGTCACTACCCGGTGAGGTCACATAAGCAACCTGTGAGTAGAGGGGCAGGCTTCGGGGCCCTTAGAGTTTTGGGGAGGAGAATAGAGCAGAGGAAGAAGGAAACCCCACCTGGACCCTCTCACATCTGGCCTCCCCACTGATGCCCTAGTCAAGTACTACCCTCCCTGTGAAGCCCACCTACGGGCTGGCAGAGATAGCCCCAGTGACCCCAGGAGGGCAAGAGACACCCAAGATTCTGCATGTCCTTTCTTCCTGACAGTGCTTGGTTTAGAGTAAAGCCTCACTTCCAGAATCACCCAATCTCAGCTCAAATCCCACAATAAGTTCTTTCTAATAAAGCGCTTACTAAATCACTCCATGGTTCCCCATGGTATATACTCTCCCATGCTGCAAGGAGTAATAAACACAACAAGTGTGTCCTGGTGGCATTTGGCTGGAGAACATTGACAGGCTGAACACGAAGAATAGTAACCGATCTCCCCTTCTTCCTGGACATGTGAGCAGAAGGTTAAACATCTACATTAGCAGCCTTTGAAATCTCCAGCTGGGCAATGTTGGTCTAGAAGTGCCCCATAGTCATTGGTGTTGAGAAGGTGGAGAAAATGTCAGGTTGAGAATATGAGACGAGGTTAATGGGACCAGGGTTTAGGGAACAGACGCCGTGCCACTGAAATGGCCTCAAGGCAATTTTTCTAGCCGTTAAGGAGAGGTCATTACTATTTCCTCTTTTGGCTCAGTTCCTACCTTCCCCCCTTAGTCCCCACCACTATTGGTATCTTGGAACAAAGATGAGAGTTTGGAGGTTGGAACTGAGCAGACACAAGCAAAGGGGGCCAGGAGAGAGGCAAAAGAATGAGGTCTCAAGGCCAAGCAGAATGCCTCAGAGTGGCTGGGACTGGCTGTGGCTGTGTTGGTCAGGGGAAAGGGTGTGCTATTTTAGAACATTCAATGGATAACCAACTCATACCTAGCGTTTTCACAGCACTTTCATATCCACAGTTTATAAAGCTCATGCAGATAATTTATAGATGAGGAGAGTGGAGCTCAGAAAGAATATGTGACTTATCCAAGGTCTCTCTGCCAATAAGAGGTGGAAGCAGGATCTCAACCTTAGTGTAACTGACTTCAAATCCCACATGACTTTGTCCCTTTTACTCTACCAGCTTGGCCAGTAGGAGCCGCAGGCTGCATCTTCAAAGAACACAAAACAGAAAGCTGGGAAGCCAGAAGCCAGCGGTGAAAAGAAATTTCTTCTGCAGGGTCATTCAGATGGTGTTAATTGTTCTCCAAAGCCCCATGGGTACCAGATCCTTTTCTTCTCTCCTCCCTCTTACAAACAGCGAAAGATGAGTTAAAAACACTAAGCCCTAAAACTAGGGGTGAAGGAAGGGAGCCAGAGCCCCAGAGCACAGCCCCCTGAAATAACAACTGGAGGCGGCTCCCATAGAGTCACATCGTCCCTGTGACTCATGCTGTCGGCTCTTCCTTAGTTTGTGGAAATGACACAATCAGGATGCCGGTCAGCCAGGTTGCTGGAAATGAGCACTGCTGTCTCTAGGAGCCATCCAGACCTACCTCACTGTTGGGAAGTCCCCTTGGCTGTCACTGCATGGATCCCTTAGTCCCTGGATGCCTGGACTGAGTGAAGAAAAGGAATCCTAATGTCCTATAGGAATAGCTAAGAGTGATTGACCAGCAGCCTTCCATTCTTAGTACTTGGCTCTCCAGAGTCTGGGAGTGGGGAACAGGGAGGGACTGGCCCATGATTTCTAAGCACGGGACATCTGACTGAGGGGCAGGGGCTGTTCCTCAGGCTGCCAGAGCCTCTGAGGTCCTGTCCCAGAGCTACACGTTGGCACCTCTCCTTACTGTCTAACCCGTCCATTCTCACTCAGCTGAGGTCAGGGCTGGTTAGCTGATAGATGAGAATTCCTTTGGGATTTTCCTTCTTTCCTCCTAAGGGAAACTTATACCTTCTTTCTGGCTTGTAGAGATTTGCATTAAATCAAGTTTGCATTGAAAAATTAGCAGAGGCTGGACACGGTGGCTCATCCCTGTAATCCTAGCACTCTAGGAGGCTAAGGCTGAAGGATCCCTTCAGCTCAGGAGTTTGAGACCAGCCAGAGCCAAAGCAAGACCCTGTTTCTACTAAAAATGAAAAAAAATTAGCTGGGCATTGTAGAGGATGCCTATAGTCTCAGCTACTCAGGAGGCGGAGGCAGGAAGGTCACTTGAGCCTGGGAGTTTGAGGTTACTGTGAGCTATGATGCCACGGCACTCTACCCAGGGTGACAGAGTGAGACTCTGTCTCAAAAACAAGAACAACAAAATCATTAGCAGAGAATGTGGTTAGATATAAAGGCACAAGAAACTAAAGGAGGACTGCTGGTGGCAACATCTAGGGGGAGCTGGCAGTCAGGGGATCAGACACTCTTGGAGATTCAGTACCTGGGAAATGCCAAGTTGGCTGAATGGGCAGGAAATCCATCCATCCCACCCCTTCCTTTCCTGTCTCATCCTTAAGTAACTTCAGGGTCCATATGAAGATTCCCCTTATCACTCTGGCCCCTCAGAGGCTCGGCCTCATAAACTCGACTCGGCTTTGCCTGCCACACGTGCACCCAAGCTCAAGTCAGGGACATTGTCACCACCCCTAGTGCCACATCTGAAAACCCAAACTTTATTCCCTGCCCCTGTCCTTCCAGTTCCATCACTCTTACAACTTTCACTCTGTTCTTTCTTTACCCCATGAAACCCCGCAGTTTCTAGAGACTTTGGTGTTCTCTGATTCTATCTTAGTCTCAGTGTGGGTTTGAGAGAAAGAGGAGGAGGACAGGAGGAGGCCTTGCACTTGATAGGTTGTCAGGGCTGTGGTTGGCCCTGCAGCCCATCTGGGAAAGGGGAGGAAGGGAGGGCATCAGCTGGGGCCCTGCAGAGAAGTGGCCCTGGAACAATTGGGAACAAAGGCTGGATACTCTTCCGTTGAGCCCCAGAGCCTGGCCTTGGCCTTCCTGAACGGCTTCAGGAAATGGCTGAGATTCCACATTTGGAAGGAAGAGACCTGTAAACAGAAGCTGAGCTCTGACAGGGGAGAGCAGCCTCTCTGTAGGCTGGGGGTGGGTGGTGTGGGCCGCAGGGTGAGAGGTGACACTGCAGGCTCAGGAGCTGCAAGGCCTGTCTGCTACAGACATAGAGGCAGGGTCTCAGCACTGGGAAGATTCCCTCCACCTTTCCAGGGTCTGGAAACTATCCTTGCTGATGACATTTGCATAGTTTCAGTGATGGGGTATGCCTAAAAATAAATTCAAAAAACACTGATGGGCGGCGCCTGTGGCTCAAAGGAGTAGGGCGCTGGCCCCATATGCTGGAGGTGACGGGTTCAAACCCAGCCCCGGCCAAAAACTGTAAAAAAAAAAAAAAAAAAAAAAAACACTGAAAAAAACACTGACTAGTCTTTACTCTTACTTATAACATGCCAGACACTGTGTACTCCAGTTCTCAAGGTAGGAATTATTATTACTAGTGCCATTTTACAGGGAAGGAAACTGATGGAGTTACTTGAGTAAGGCCTCTGCAGAAGCTATTTCATCCATCTCTAAGCTGAATATGGACATACCCTGTGGGAATCTGATAGTGTGGCCCGGAGGCTCTGAGTCCTTCCTAGTTCTACCCTACTGTGTCTCAGACTTATCTGTTCCTGGGGAAGGGGACCGTGGGATGACAGCCTACTCCTGCCCCTTCCACTCTGCCTCTCCAGCCTATAGCTCCCCTGCCCTCCGTCCTCAACTTCTCCATGCTGGGTGCTGAGACTCCACCTCTGGGTTTCCATTCTACTCTAGCAGGTGGCCACCAGGAAGGAAAGGGAGAAAGATTGGGACTGAAGGGTAAGATTTAAATAGAGTTTTAGGGCTAAAGCATTAAGACTATGGTTGGAGTTATGGCTAATGTGAGGATTTCCTTTAAGAGGTCTCAGACCAGACCATAAGATGAACCTTAGGGCTGAAGTTAGGGCTGGGGCGATGGCTTAAGGGCCAAGGTCAGATAGTTTCTCGCCTCTGGTCTCCTCCCAGTTCTCCAAGGCACTGAGGGCCAGGCAGGAAGCATCGGTTTCCTCAAAGCCGCTTCCCTCCTAGGGCAGTCTCGGTCACAAACAACCACCAGCACCCCACCCCGCCCCTCCTTCCCTCTTGGCTGTGAGCTCAGAGCAGTAAGACAGAGTGCCTGGGATGAGGACAGAGGCCTGAGAGCAGCCATGGGCTCTGGAGGAGTGAGCCTCTTGGGGGCTGGGCAGCCCCTACCCCTCCTGCTCCTGCTTTTCACTGGTGAGTGTGGCCCCCCTTCCTGGTCCATGCTTCCTCGCTCCAAGACCCGGTCAGGGCAGAAGGGGCTCACTGGGTCCTTTGCTTCCGTTCTGCAGTGGGGAGGTACCATAGATGATGATGATGGTGATGATGGTGGTGGTGGTGTGTACTTGTGTGCATACTCATGACATAGAGAGAGCAAGAGGGGAGAGCAGGCGAGCCTCGGCCTGAATGCTGTGCACACAGGCCCTCTCCCATCGGCAAACTTGCACACAATAGAAGACAGATGGGGCAAGGGCAGGGATTTGGGGCCTCAGTGCTGGTCAGATGGGGCTCTGCTGTTTTTCCCTCCCTCCCAGGAGGCATGGCTCAGGACTCCCCACCCCAGATCCTAGTCCACCCCCAGGACCAGCTGCTCCAGGGCTCTGGCCCGGCCAGGATGAGCTGCCGAGCCTCAGGCCAGCCGCCTCCCACCATCCGCTGGTTGCGGAATGGGCAGCCCCTGAGTATGGTGCCCCCAGACCCACATCACCTCCTACCTGATGGAACCCTCCTGCTGCTGCGGCCTCCCACCCAGGGACACGCCCATGATGACCAGGCCCTACCCAGAGACCTGGGCATCTACACCTGTGAGGCCAGCAACCACCTAGGCACAGTGGTCAGCCAAGGCGCTCGGCTATCCATGGCTGGTGAGGCCTGGGGGCAGACCGGGTGGGAAGGGCAAACTTGGACTGAGATACCAGGTTGAGTCAAGTTCGAGGGGACTCTGTGAGCAAGCAGAGGCCTGGGCTGGGAGACTCGGGAGGGAGAGCTGGGTTGAGGTAGCCCTGGATGGAAAGCCGGGGAGGTGGCAAAGTACAATGGGGGCAAGTGTGGTAGAGGAGGGAGTGGGAGGCTGGGCCCTGCTCCCTGTCAACCCTGCGTCCTCCTAATAGTCCTCCGGGAGGATTTCCAGATCCAGCCTCAGGACACAGTGGCCCTGGTGGGTGAGCAGGTGATTCTGGAATGTGGACCACCGTGGGGCCACCCAGAGCCCACAGTTTCATGGTGGAAAGATGGGAAACCCCTAGCCCTCCACCCAGGGCGGCACTCGGTGAGTATACCCTTCCCCTACATGACTCAACACACCCTGAGGAACTGGCCTGCCCTCTAGCCCTACAGCCCCTGGAAGAATTTGAGGAGGGGAGGGGAGGAAGGTCTCAGCTTCCCTCCAGACTCTGAGACCCTCCCCACATGGGAGACTTCACAGTGCACCTGCCCTGATAGGTGTCCAGGGGTTCCCTGCTAATGGCAAGAGCCGAGAAGAGTGATGCAGGGACTTATATGTGTGTGGCCACCAACAACGCAGGACAGCGGGAGAGCCGAGCAGCCAGGGTATCTGTCCAGGGTAAGGGCAGGGGGTCAGGTCAGCTAAAATGCAGGCCAGCTGGGATTAGGGTGTGTGGGCCTCAGCCTGGGGACAAGGGTCAGAGTGGTGGGGGCCTCATGTGGGGAAAGTTTCCCCTGTGCTAGAGTAAAAATAGGAGTGCTCCAAACCTGGGACTCTGGGAGTTTGGCTGGGGGATGTTCCATTCCTCAGTTCTATCACTCTGGTCTATGGGCTCCATGCCAGCCATATGCTCCTCACAGAGCCTCTGGAGCTTCTGGCCGTGCGCATACAGCTGGAAAACGTGACCCTGCTAAAGCCAGACCCTGCAAAGATCCCCAAGCCTGGGCCTGCTGTGTGGCTTAGTTGGAAGGTGAGGCCAGATCCTAAGGGTGAGTGCGGGTCCACAGCTGAGGAGAGGTCTGGCCATGAGCTCCCTGACTCCTTGCCCTTCCTTCCACCTCTTCCCCAGGTGAGTGGCCCTGCTGCACCTGCTCAGTCTTACACAGCCTTGTTCAGGGCCCAGACCGGCCGAGGAGACGAGGGAGCTCCCTGGGCAGAGGCACTGCTTGCCGGCTGGCAGAGCGCAGAGCTTGGGGGCCTCCACTGGGGCCAAGACTATGAGTTCAAAGTGAGACCATCCTCCGGCCGGGCTCGGGGCCCTGACAGCAACGTGCTGCTCCTGAGGCTGCCAGAACAAGGTCAGGGGTTGATTGATCCCACCAGAGCCCAACAATATCCTCTCTGGCTCCTTTTTATTTGGGGGCCCGTAGACTATCCAACTCCAGTCTGGGAGGGAGAGTGGGTTCTACTGAACTTGCTTCTGTCCTGGTCAGGCAAGCAGAACTGGGGGGAGGGGGGGCTTGACAATTGGGGCTCTGTGTCCACCATTCCAGAATTATTCCCTAGACTCCTTTTCCTCAGTATCCCTTACAGCCTCTGTTCTTCCCCTCCAGTGCCCAGTGCCCCACCCCAGGAGGTGACCCTAAAACCTGGCAATGGCAGTGTCCTTGTGAGCTGGGTTCCACCACCTGTTGAAAACCATAATGGCATCATCCGTGGCTACCAGGTACCCAATACAAGCTGACACAGCCCTTCCTAGTGGTACCAGGGCCTCTTTTCTCCCTGGAATCCTGCATAGTCTTGTTCTGGGCATTGAGAATGCCTGTGTAGAGAAGCAAAGGGAACTTACTTTTGTTGAGTCAGGACCTACTCTCTCCCAGACCCTGCCAAACACTTTACCTCCACGATCTCATATCACCTCACCTCAAAGTCTACCCTAGTCCCCAATTTACATACATGGAAAGTGAGGCTAAGGTAATAAGTAAAAGAACAGAACAGGAAACAAGCCAGCCTCTATGTGACTCTGAGAGTGTGGCTCCTGGACCAGCCACCAGGGAACTTATTAGGAAGACACAGCCTGCTCAATCAGAAGCTCCCAGCAAGCTGTGTTTTAGCAAGCCTCCAGGTGATTCTGGAGCCTGCTGAATGGCACAGCCATTAGTCTTAGGCGTGTTTTAGCAGATCCCTTTCGCCCTTTTTCTGTTGGTCTACAGAGAAGTCTCTCTCCCTGCATAGAAGAGAGGGGAACAGGAAGTGTGGGTGCATTATAGATGCTCCGGGATAGATGGCCAGAAAGGTCAACCACATTCTTGGAGTCTGACTGCAAATTATGGGTACAGCTGCTGGGATGGTGCCTGGAGTGGCTGCTCACCTTTGCTTGTGCCTCAGGTCTGGAGCCTGGGCAACACCTCCCTGCCCCCAGCCAACTGGACTGTCGTGGGACAGCAGACCCAGCTGGAAATCGCCACCCACGTGCCAGGCTCCTACTGTGTGCAAGTGGCTGCAGTCACAGGCGCTGGGGCTGGAGAGCCCAGTAGCCCTGTGTGCCTCCTTTTAGGTGAGGGCAGTGCCCATAGGCCCCAGCCATACCGTCAACCCCCATTCCCACCTTCCACTCCTGCCTCACACTTCTAGCTTCTCCTGCTTGTCTGTGGGACCCTCACTGCCTCACTTGGCCCTTTGCCTGAGCTCTGCATCCCACACAGGGCAGGCCGTGGAGCGAGCCAGCCGAGAACCCAGTGAACATGGTCTCTGGACCCTGGAGCAGCTGAGGGCCTTGCTGAGGCGGCCAGAGATCATTGCCAGCAGCGGTGTTATTCTCTGGCTGCTGCTGCTGGGCACTGCTGTGTGTATCCACCGCCGGCGCCGAGCTGCAGTGCACCTGGGCCCGGGTGAGAATTGAGGGAGACCCCAAGATGGTCAGGCCTCTCCTGGGTTCAGCCATAACACTGCAGGGGCTTTAGATACCTGGACAGGTGATGAAGGCTCTGGATTTAGCCTTCCTCCTCCCTTCTTCCAGGTCTGTACAGGTACACCAGTGAGGACGCTATCCTAAAACACAGGTGAGAGATGAAAGTGCTTGAGATGGGGAAATGGGGGTACCCAGGGGCAGTGGGGCTAGGACAGAGAATTGAATGGGGTGCTAATCAAGACCCTAGAACTTGAATCTCTCCCAAGCTCCGAGTGAGTGTTCCTTTCCTTTTCATTAATGTTTCTATCATACCACTTGACAGGCAAGTAAACTGAGACTCATAAAATGTAAGTGACTTTGCTCAAGGCTGCACAATGAGTAGCTGGCCTCCTGAACCCCTG
The DNA here is from genome assembly GCF_000181295.1 of Otolemur garnettii. Lineage (NCBI taxonomy): Eukaryota > Metazoa > Chordata > Mammalia > Primates > Galagidae > Otolemur > Otolemur garnettii. Next base: position 309,629 of record NW_003852503.1, on the reverse strand, counting down.
ATCCAGTGCTCTTGTCAGCCACCTCTCATTAACCCACACCCCCTGCTCCTACTTTCTTACCCTGTTGAGTAGAGAATAAGCACCTGACCAGCTCTAAGGTCTAAAGTTCTCTGTACTTTGCATTCGGTAAATCTGAGCTCTTTCCTGCACCATAGGAAAGAGCTCACCCACAGCTCCAGCAGAGGGCGTTCGGCCCCTACATCATAGATTTTTCCTCTTTGTTCTCAAAACCAGAGCCAGACTGACTGTAGGCACTTCTGCTCCAAGTGGGATTAGCTGCCAGAGCCAGTCTGTGGTTGTGAGACTAAGAAAGAGCACATCCTTTTTTCTCCTATTGGCTGAGTTTTACACGCAATAACCATTTTATCTCTCTGCCTGCTTTCTTGGCTCTTTGTCTTGGTAGAATTTCCTCTGAGAGGCTTCACACTCCAGGTCTGTATCTATCAACAGACGTTATCAAGCACCTACTATGTGCCAGATACATATAGGCCTAGGGTTGCCATTTTGCTGTCAGATTCTCAGCCCAGAGCAAGATTCCAAGCTGGCTGGAATTGTGTGCCTGAGTTTTTCTGTGCTCACTGGCTTCTCTCTTCTACCTACCTTCTGGGCTTTGTCTGCTCTGCCCTGAACTTTCTCTGGCTCCCCTTCGACCTCCTCCCTTATCCTTGAGGGAGATGCATTCTGGTTTATTCATTCCCTTAGAGTAATCTCCATGTGCCAGGAATGCTCAGCATAGGCAGCGGCAGGCATGAGAGCATATGAGTACAATGCTGTGTTTAGCCTGCATAAGATATACGGAATGGGTGAGGGATGCGGGGGGGAAGTGAAGATTCTACATTTACTTCGACAGTGACTACTTGGACCAGCAAGTAGCAGCCTGCTACCACCACAGGGAAAGACAAGCCATTTGGAAAAGTTCCCGCTGGGGCAGAGAACATGAGATGAATTAGAGTAGTGGTTCTCAACCTTCCTAATGCCTGCGTTGTCACAAAGGGGTCTTGACCCACAGGTTGAGAACCGCTGGATTAGAGCAAAGGATAAAGTTAGGAAATTGGAAGCCAGGCTGAGGAGGGCCTGCCCCATTCGCCATGCTGGGTGCCTGGGCTCTTTCTTGGTCAATGGGGAGCCATTGAAGGTTTCAAGCAGAAAAGTGGCTGTTCTTAAAGGATTGCTCAGGCCAGCATCCATGCAGCAAGCTACAGCTCTGCCAGCTGAGTGATCTCTCATTTCCTCATTAAAACTCACAGCACCAGCCTTGACTGTGGAGAACCTTATGGTTGCTGTTGCCATTTTACAGATGAGGAAACCAGGGCTTAGAGAGGCTAAATGATTTCCTGGTCTAGGTTTGCACAGCTAAACTGCGGCAGATAGGGATTTTCAAAGCAGGTTTGTCTGGCTTCAGAGCTGTTCTTTGCAGCTCAGCACACACAGCTGTTCCTCATTAATACCTCATTGCTCTGGCCAACTTGGAGTTCCCTTGATCCCAGGATAGAAAGGGCTGCTGAGTTTGGGACACCAGGTCAGGAGTCTGTGAAGGGCTGCAAAGTGGTAGTAAGGATAAAGCCAGCCATCTCCTCAACCCCTGCTGCTACTCTTGGAGCTGGGGGTCTTAGCCAATTACGGTCTCAATTTCCCTGTGTCCCCACCCTCCACTGCCCCAGAATGGATCACAGCGACTCTCCCTGGCTGGCAGACACTTGGCGTTCCACCTCTGGCTCCCGGGACCTGAGCAGTAGCAGCAGCCTCAACAGTCGGCTGGGCATGGACCCCCGGGACCCAGGAGACAGTCGTCGCTCCTGTGAGCATGTCCAGTAGGGATGAAGGCCTGGCTGGGGTGCAGGGATCCCAGGGATGGAGAGTGAGAGGCGTTCACCATAATTCCTCCTGATGTTTTTATCGCAGTGATCTCCTGGGACCCCCGAAGCCCTGGTGTGCCCCTGCTTCCAGACACCAGCACTTTTTATGGCTCCCTCATTGCTGAGCTGCCCTCCAGCTCCCCAGCCCCTCCGAGACCCCAGGCCCCAGCTGTCAGGCGCCTCCCACCCCAGCTGGCCCGGCTCTCCAGCCCCTGGCCCAGTTCAGACAGCCTCTGCAGTCACAGGGGACTCTCTTCTCCACACATGTCTCTGGCTCCTGCACAGGCTTGGAAGGCCAAAAGGAAGCAGGGTAAGGATAGGAAGACTAGACATAACCTGAATTGGTAATCGGGGGGGCCCAGGAGTGGGAATGTGGAGGGTGGGGGAAGAGGCCTGTTGGCCTCAAAGCCAGCGGTGGGCTGCAGGCCTCAGAAGCTCCCATTCTCCTGTCTGGGGACATGAGGACCTATCACTCAGCTGGGAGTATGCTCATCTCAGGTCAAATGAGATGAGCTACAGCCAACATTTAATAAGCACCACTGCATGCCAGACATAGGGGACTGAAATGATACCAAACACAGCCCTTGCCTTCTGAGGTTGTCTAACAAGTGTTGACAAGCGTACAAGTGATGCTAGTGCCTGGCAGGACGTGACTGCTACTGGCACAAAGCTTCAGGCTGCCATGAATTTATCTCCTTGTACACTACGTACAGGTGTGCTTTTATCGCCTTGTGCACTGTGTACAGGTGTGCTTGGGCACTGACTCATGTGATTCACTTCTCAGAGAAGAATGGGTATTTCTTTCTACACAGATTTCTCTCCTGTCTTCCAGCTGTTTGCTTTGACTTTCCAGAGAGAAATAAGCATGGTCTCCATTTCTTGAACAAATGCTATGTGCTTGGCCAATGTTTTTCAACCTTTTTTATCTCATGGCACACTTGAACCTGTAGTTAAACCTCCATGTCATACTTAAATTATGTTGATGGAAAAAAAGAGTGAAAAAAAGAATATACTTACTGTGCTTTGAACTTTTGTTTTTGTTTTTGTTTTTGTTTCAAGACAGAGTCTCACTCTGTACCCAGGATAGAATGCTGTGGCATCCTATCTTACAGAAACCTTAAACTTTGGGGCTCAAAAGATCCTCTTGCCTCAGCCTCCCAAGTTGCTGGAACTACAGGTGTGTGCCACCACACCTGGCTAGTTTTTCTATTTTTAGTAGAGATGTGGTCCCACTCTTTCTCAGCCTGGTCTCAAACTTCTGAGCTCAAGGGATCCACCCACCTCGGCCTCCTTCCAGAGTGTTAGTATTACAGGACAGACCTACTGCACCCAGGCTGAACTTCTTTTGAAAATAATTTAATTAATGATCTTTAAAAATGTTCACGGCACATCTAAAGTCCTCTCATAGCTCCCACTTTGAAAATCACTACACAAAGTGCTTGGCTTATATTTGCTGTTTCGCTGAACTCTCACCCAGGTATTATTTCTCTAATTTTATGGAGAAGAAAGAGGGTTGGGATGCTTAGGTCACTTGTTTAAAATTTCACAAGTAATAAGCCACAGAACTCAAATTTGAAGTCGGGATGGCTCTGAAGGCTACTCTGGATATCTCAGCTCTCTTGGACAATTCTATTCTCTCTCTGTGCTACCCTGTTCTAGTGTTCAAAACCCTGGCTTGCACTCTACCTGTCATCTTCATGACCCTCCTGTACTGATTAATAAGACCTAGCAAATGTTCTACGGGCAATTCTTTTTTGTAAGTGAATACAATCCAACTTTTATTAAGCAAAGATGAGTTAAGAGTAAGAACTTGTTCATTACCTGGAATATTGTGACTGTAAATGTTAGCAAAGCTAGCATTCTTACTAACTTTGCTTCAGAGCTTTTATATTGTAAATCCTCAGTGATAATGGAAAACAAGCTAAAAAGAGGTTGAATAAGTCTCACTTAAAAAAAAAAAAAAAACAGCCTTTGGCTCTGCGCCTGTAGCTCAAGTAGCTAAGGTACCAGCCACATAAACCAGAGCTGGCAAGTTTGAATCTGGCCTGGGCCTGCCAAACAATGACACCTACAACCAAAAAATAGCCAGGCATTGTGGGACCCTGTAGTCCCAGCTACTTGGGAAGCTGAGGCAAGAGAATTGCTTAAGCCCAGGAGTTGGAGGTTGCTGTGAGCTGTGACATCACAGCACTCTACCCAGTGCGATAGCTTGAGGCTCTGTCTCAAAACAAACAAACAAACAAACAAACGGCCCTTGTATGGAGAATGATGCTGACTTTTACAGCATGTATAGCCCCTGTTAGAACATAACCCTGTGGGGAAAGGTGAGTGGTTTTCTACAGCCAGTTTTTTTTTTTTTTTTGAGACAGAGCCTCAAGCTATCCCCCTGGGTAGAGTGTGGCATCACAGCTCACAGCAACCTCCACTGCCTGGGCTCCAGCGAGTCTACTGCCTCAGCCTCCCAAGTAGCTGGGACCACAGGCACCCACCACAACGCCCGGCTATTTTTTGGTTGCAGCCATCATTGTTGTTTGGTGGGCCCGGGCTGGATTCGAACCCGCCACCTTAGGTGTATGTGGCTGGCACCTTAGCCACTTGAGCCACAGGTGCTGAGCCTCTACAGCCAGTTCTTAAGAAGGGTTTCAATTCTGAAATGAGGCTTCCTAACCTGTGGTTTAGGTCTTCACTTCATCTCCTATTTCTTTCTTCCTCATCTCTGCCCCATCTCATCACAGCCCCAGGTTAGAACAATTGCAATGATTCCCCTTGGCTAGTGACACCTGATGTTCCACCTCTGGCTCCCAGGACTTTGGCAGCAGCAAGAAGATCATGCCATTATCTTGTCCAGAGCTATGGAGTTCATTCTTCTGCTGCCACCTCATCCAAAGGCAGATGTTCCTATTTTTAAAACTGTCAGGCTCTCTCAGTGTCCCCTCTTCCATTAACCTTATGGTTCCTTTTTCTTATTATTTGTCCTCAGTTGGGTTTTTTCTACATCAATCATAACTGCCCCCAGTATATTCAAGTGTGCCCAGTGAGATTGGGTCTTTTATCTTGATGCATGCATGCCTGCCTGCCTGCCTGCCTGCCTGCCTTCCTTCCTTCCTTCCTTCCTTCCTTCCTTCCTTCCTTCTTCCTTCCTTCCTTCCTTCCTTCCTCTCCTTCTCCTCGTCCTTCTTCTTTTCTCTCTCTCCCCTCCCCCAACAAGGTGTCACTCTGTTGCCCAGGCTGGAGTGCAGTGGCATCATCATAGCTCACTGTAACCTCAAACTCCTGGGCTCAAGTAATCCTCCTGCCTCTACCTCCCAAGTAGCTGGGACTATAGGTGCATGGCATGACACCTGGCTAATTTTTCTATTTTTGTAGAGATGAGGTCTTGTTCTTGCTCAGGCTGGTCTTGAACTCCTGACCTCAAGGAATCCTCTTGCCTCAGCCTCCCAAAGTATTGGGATTACAGCTGTAAGCCACCACACCTAGTTTATTCAAATAGCATTGAAACTAAAGTCCAAGTAACTTCAATCGAGGCAAGAGGAATCCTTTTGTTACCAGGGTCCCTTAGACGAAATGAAATGGATTAGGATAAATATGGCCTTTTGCAGGCCTGGCTTTTTCCCTTCCTTTTCCACTCAGAAACCAAACTGTGCTCATACTTCTGAATGTAATTAAGGAGTCAGGTACAAGACAAGACAAAACTGATGATAACAGAGTTAGAGAACTAACCAGAAATTGTGCCCCATCCCTGTGCCTGGAACTCAGTGAGGGTGAGGAGACCTCCAGGTGAGTAGCCTGAGAACCACACAAAAATTAAGGGAAATGAGTAAATACTAAACCAGACAAAGTACAAAAGGAAACTTTGATGAAAAACGTCTAGCTATTGTAGGGACTGGGCGCAGTGGCTCACACCTATAATCCTAGCACTCTGGAAGGCCAAGGCAGGTGGATTACTTGAGCTCAGGAGTTTGAGACTAGCTTGAGCAAGAGCCAAACCCTGTTTCTACTAAAAATAGAAAAAAAGGCTAGCTGGGTAGGGCAGCAGTTCCTGTAGGGACAAACAGGCTGAACTGAATCACGAGGCTGAAGGTAGAACCTACTGTTGGGGTCTGAAAGCCCCCCACCCACTGACTCTTTGCTTTGCAGAGCTGCACCAAGTCAACAGCTCCCCGCTGCTCCCAGCCAGCCGCCCCATGGAGCTGCAGGCCTGGGAGTTGGGAAATAGAGGCTCCAAGAACCTTTCCCAAAGCCCAGGTGAGGGGGACATCCCTGAGAGAGAAGGTGGGGGGGAAGGCCCTTCTGGTGGGCTTCTCCTCCTGGCTTTGGGGAGGCTGGGTGGGTGGGGCTAGGGTAGGTTGGAACCAAAGGTGTTGGGTGGACAGGTGGGCAAGCTGGGCTCTGGGGCTGATGGGGACTCTACTGTTCTCATGCCCAGGCCACCATTCCCCAGCAGCTGTGCCCCGAGCTCTGGTTGCCTGGCGGGCCCTGGGACTGCAGCTCCGTAGTTCTTCAAATGAGCTGGTTACTCGCCCTCTCCCTCCAGCACCCCGCTCTCCTGGTGGAACCCCCACTCAGAGTCAACAGACCCAGTAAGAGGGCACAGGTTCAGGAGGCAAGAGTGCCAGGTTGGGGGTGAGGGGAGTGTGTGCTGGGACTGGCTGGGCTGGGGAGGACTGGCTGGACAAGGACTTGAAGAGCATCCCTGACCAGGCTGCCATTGTCTCTGCCCCCAATCAGGCACCAAACTCCATCCTCTGTCCCGCTGCCAGCAGCCCCCATTCCCATCCTTAGCCCCAGTGGCGCCTCCAGCCCCCAGGCCTCGTCCCTGTCTGGCCCCAGCCCAGCTTCCAGTCGCCTGTCCAGCTCTTCACTGTCCTCCCTGGGTGAGGATCAGGACAGCGTGCTGACGCCTGAGGAGGTGGCCCTGTGCCTGGAACTCAGTGAGGGTGAGGAGACCCCCAGGTGAGTGGCCTGAGAACCACGGCTGAGCTTGCTCCAGGAATGCACTTCCCTCTTCCCATCCCACCCTTCCTCCACCGTGTCTGCTCCCGCACCACCCACCCACCCTCACCATTGCTGCCTCCCTTTTTGCCTCTTTCTAGGAACAGTGTCTCTCCTGTGCCAAGGGCTCCTTCACCCCCCACCACCTACGGGTACATCAGCGTACCAACAGCCTCAGAGCTAGCAGACATGGGCAGGACAGGAGGAGGAGTGGGGTCCGGAGTGGGGGGCTTATTCCCACCTCGGCCCTGCCCCACCCCCACCCCCAGCGAGGGCTCCTTGGCCAATGGTTGGGGCTCGGCCTCAGAGGACAATGCCCCCAGTGCCAGAGCCAGCCTTGTCAGCTCCTCCGATGGCTCCTTCCTCGCTGATGCCCACTTTGCCCATGCCCTGGCTGTGGCTGTGGATAGCTTCGGTTTTGGTCTGGAGCCCAGGGAGTCCGACTGTGTCTTCACGGGTATGTGAGATCATCCCACCTTACTCGTCTCTGCCAGCCCTCAGAGTGGTCACAGCTACTATAAGACCCCCTGGCCCCCACTCCGCAAACCAGACATGAGTCTTCTCAAACATCTTCATCTTTTTATCATTATTGTTAAAACAGCTAGTTGGTATTGAACAACTACACATCCCAGGGACTAGGATAAGTGCTTTATACACATTAAATATTAACAGCTCTCTGAGGAATATTTTTTATTGATCTTTTCCAAATGAGGAAACTGTAAGATAAGTTTATTAACTTATCTGAGGTCAAGAGCAAATTCCACAGAACAAGAGCAAATTGTCTAACTCTGAAGGCTCCAGGCAGCCAACTGCAGGTCCATCCCCTACCTCCAGGATTCTCCTGGTACCCAGATATTGGTCTCTAGAAAACATTGCTCCTGCCTTTTCCAACTCTTCCTCGTGCCCTGTTCACAGCTGGGGCTGGGAAGCCACTAGACTCACCCCTGCTTTGTCCCACAGAGAGGGACCATTGTCTCCATGTCAGCAGAAGGTAGCTCAAGGCTCCCTTCCCCACACACCCTGTCAGATCCCCACACCCATCTTACTATCCCTAGCTCTAACCTGTGTCCTCAAGAAGAACCAGGATTGAGGCCTGTGGTACATGGGAGAGCAAGGATTATCCAGGACAGATGTGCTCATGATGGAAGGAGAAGAAGGATGCCCAGAGAATGAGAGAGGGAAGGGAGGGTACAAATAGATAGCCGCAGCTGGACAGGATGACACAGTTTGAGCTCTTTTAAGGAAACCAGTGGACTCATGGGGATGTGGCCACTGAGCTGGGGCTAGGTTATGTTTGGGGCTGGGTGTATGCCGTGAATTTGTCCTAGTCTTTCTGTCTTAAATGAGTCCCTAGAGGCTGAAAGTGAACCCCCATATATACCTCTACTCTCCCTGACAGATGCCTCATCACCTCCCTCTCCACGAGATGACCTTTTCCGGACCCCTACCTTCTCCCTTCCTCTGTGGGAATGGAGGCCAGATTGGCTGGAGGACATGGAGGTCAACCATACCCAGCGGCTGAGAAGGGGGCTGCCTCCCTGGCCCCCTGACTCTCGGATTTCTTCCCAGAAAAGTCATTTCAGCTGTCCTGTGCCCAAGGCTGGTGGTAAGTGTCTGTCTGCCTGGCTAAGGTGGCCATCTTGACCAGAGGGTTTTGGAGAGAAGCCAATAGGAAGCCCAGGGCTGGCAGAACTGTGAAGGAACAGGAAGATAACCCTACTCTCCTTCAGCTTCCTCCATAGATTCCTCATGAACTGGGCTCCTGAGACTGCCAAGAAGAGGATCAAAACCATCTCTGCTGTCTGCCCACAAGGCCTAGGCTGTGGCATGTGGGTCTTGGCCTGTGCTTCTCTGCACTTGGTGGGTCACCTTCCCTGGCCTCCAGGACAGTTCTCCTTCCAAGATTGTGAAAACAAATGAAAGCAAAACAAACTAAGAATGAAGCAGATGTGGAGCCCTCAGGGAGCAAAGCATCACCTCCACCTGACTCCCAAATGTTGCCTTTCTCCTCTGTCCACCCACTCCCACAACCAGCTGGTTTTGGCCAAAGGAGCAGCCCTGTCTCCTGCTTTCCCCACCCACTTGCATCACAAGAAGTGGGGGAGCCATCTTCATGGAGGATGACGACAACAGTGACTGGTGAGAGAGGGCCGTGGAGGAAGGACCATCTCAGAGCCTTCTCTCAGCCTTACCTGGGCCCCTTCTCTACAGACAAGCTCTGCCTCTCCCCATCCACACCATGTAAGGAAAATATGGAAGAATGCCATTGAGACCTGAGGCCCTACCTCATGTCAAGGCAAAAGTTCAAGGCTGGGTCTAGGGAGAAAGGTGGAGGAAGGGAGGTATGAGAATGGGAGACAAAAGCCCCCTCCTCATATTGTTGTCATTATGAGCTTGAGAAATCTGATACCATAAAACTGTAAAGACTTGAGTGCTTTGAGATCATTCCCTGGGGCACCACTTTGGGGGGGTGGGCACCTGGAGAGATAGCAAGAGTTCCCTGAGTTAGGGAGGGATTATGCACTCATTGATACTCGGGGAGTATCACTTACTTCTGTTCTGCAGTTGGAGAGAGGATGATGTTCAGCCACTAGATTTTAAGCAGAATCTAGGAAAAGAAGAGGTGGGGGCGTTTCGGGGTCTGCTGGTCCTGGCAACTTATCCTGAGAAGACAACTGCTTTCAGCTGTCCCAGATGGTCTCTTAAAATAGATAAAGTAGTTAAATTCCAAAATAGGTAGAACCACCTGCAACGGTTGGCTAGTGAACACCTTTCAAACAAAACAACAGAAAAGAGACATGGGACCTTGGGACAGGACTTCAGGGCCTGAGCCACAAAACTCCACCAGAGGGCAGGTAGATCTGTGACAGAAAGGTCAGAAGGGATGCCACAGTTATACAAGTTAAGAAATAGGTGTAGTTTGCTACAGAGCATGACCAAGGCCACGGGAAGATACCTTTAGGGAGGGCCCAGCAGGACCCAGCAATTCTTTCTAGAGGCCACTTAAATTCCGAGGCTGAGTAAGGCAGGATGAGAGGGACTGGGCACTTCCAATCAGGCCAGCCTGGGCTGGATTTTTTGGTCTTTGCAGGAGGAATCAGAACTCCCATATACACATCCATTCTTCTCTATTTGTTTTTCCATTTTTAGATTTTGTTTTTCTCTTAGCTTCCTGGTAAAATTATTTTTGAAAATATGCTAACCCTGGCTTGGTGCCTGAAGCTCAAGTGGCCTAAGGCACCAGCCACATACACCAGAGCTGGTGGGTTCGAATCCAGCCTGGGTCTGCCAAACAACAGTGACAACTACAACCAAAAAATAGCCGGGTATTGGGGCGGGTGTCTAAAGTCCCAGCTACTTGGGAGGCTGAGGCAAGACAATTGCTTAAGCCCAAGAATTTGAGGTTGCTGTGGGTTCTGACATCACGGCACTCTACCCAGGGTGACAGCTTGAGGCTCTGTCTCAAAACAAAACAAAACAAATACCAGAAAATATTCTAACCCTATCTGCCAGACTGAAGGGGAAGGAGGGATTTGTACATACTGAGGTGAATGTAGCAGGAGAGGGCAAGGCCTGGACTTGGAGAGAAGGCGTGCCCCTGAGTCTAGGGGAGGCACAAGCCCAGGATGGAGCAAGGGAGAAGGAAGCAAAACCCCAGCTGGCCAATGAGTGGGTAAGCCGTCAGGGGGTGGGGTGCTGATGGGGACTATGGCATTCACAGCCAAAAGTTTTAACAATTCTGTGCTAGCCAATCTAATCGTATGCCCTCTGTAAGGGAGTCAGGAGGTCTAATAAAACATGTTCTTCCTTCCTGCCTAGGGTTTCCCTCATGAGCTCCTCCTGTCTTTGAATATGTAATTATTTTTATTTTGAGGGTCACATTTCCTTACAGGAAAGTACGGACCCCAGAGGAGGCCATTATTCTCCAAAGGTGGGACCAGTTTCTCACTATTGGCCATTCAAAAAGTCTCTGTGGACGTAACTGGGGGACGGCGATCTTCAGCTTCTTGGGGCGCAGCATAGGTCAGTTCTCCTAGCACCTGTCCTCACCTAGTGCTTTTGGCCAAGTTCAAAGGGAAGCAGGAGCTGCCAGCGTGCATCCACACAGAGGTCTGCACAGTGCCTTTCTTCCCGACATCCTGCACAAAACCGAACAAGGCCCAGGGCTCTGATCAGATTATTTTTATTGTTTGTTTTTTATAATACAAATAGTCTTCAGTTACAAAGAGATGAAAAGAGAGAAGCTGGTTCTCTGGCCTCAGTGAGCCCCACGGGTCACTGTGGGAGGGAGGAGACACCCATCCCGGCGCCTCTCTGCTCCCACTCCCTTCTCCGTGGAACTCCTAATATTCTCATTGTCTCCTTGAGGGTCATCTTGAGTCCTAGAGAGAGAGAGAGAAACACTGTTTTGTAAAGCTCTGGCTCAGGGCACACAGGCTGCAGGAGGGCCTGCCCTTCCAGTCCAGCTCTCCCATGGGGAGTACCCACTCTTTTCTCATGTGCCATCTTGCTCTTACCCCTACTGTTTATTCTACAGGATTCCTCCTTGCCCTCTCACTCTGTGGGTCCCCTCTTTTTGACACTCTTCTGCCTTCCTATCTCCAGCCACCTCTCCATCCACCCTCCCTAGCCCTCTGTCCTCATTTTTCTGTGATTCCTAGACCCCACCTCTCGACGTTTCTGTCCTGGCCTTTGGTTCTGGCTCTGGCTCTGGCTCCGGCTCCGGCTGCGGCTCCGGCCAGGGCCCCGGGAGCCCCGAGAGCTGCTGGAGCCTCTTGAAGAGTTGCTGCCAGCTGTGGAACAGGTGCTGGTGCCCTGGCCCCGCGGCAGGAAGTTTGGTCTGCTGTATGGGGGCCAGGCCTCTTCTGCAGCATAAGAGGGAAGAGCGGCAGGTCCAGGCAGGGAGAGAACATCACTGCTCACCCACCTTGCCACCCCGACCACAATCCCAGCGCTGGGAGAAGACTGAAGGGCAGGCACAGGGCTCAGCCAGTTGGAGGCTGAGGAGAAGCTGAGTGCTCAGCTCAGCTGAGCGCCCTTGACATGCTCAGAACCCTGTAGGGAGCTCCCGAGCAGAGGGAGCCTTGGGATTGGGGGACAGAGAGTCCAGATCACATTCATCTCTCGTCTGGCCTTCTGTTCTTGGAAGAAACATAACTTGGGTACCTCTGGGGACTGGGGAGAGGGTTAGGGAGAAAAGGGAGTTTTTGATATGGATTAAATGTGTGAGCCAATGTGAAGAGAAGGATGAGCTATCTGACAACTGTCAACCTCCAGTCCCAAAGGCCACCTTCTCCTGTGACAGCAGCCTTCCCACCTGCTCCAGCCCTCCTTACCATCTGGGTGGGGCCCCCGTTGGGCCCCTAGGGGCATGGCCTGTACCACTCTCCTCTCCCCACTGCGCTCTTGCTCCAAGGAGGACATGCTGCCTGCTGCTCTCAGCCCTAAAGCCCAGTTGGCCTCTTCCTCTGGCGGTGGTAAGGGTGGTGGGGGCAAGTCTGAGGAGGGACCAGTCTTCAGCTGAGTCTCCTGCTTCTCCTGACACTAATCTCCTCCCACCCTCTACTCCCAGAGGTGGAACAGCCCCAATTTGGGTACACATTCTCCTTTCTCCAGAGGCCAGGTTCCCTGCCTGTTCCCATGACTGCCACCATCTCCCAGGCCCATGGGACCTCACCCCCAGGACTGTGCTCTCTCCTGTAAGGAAGAGCCCTGGGTTTCTTCCGGATCCGAGCCCGGGGTACTTGAAGTGGGGGAGTCATCTCCCCAGGCACCTGCCGGGTTCTCCCTGTAGAGTTAGGAGATGAGGGAAGAAACAGGTAAGGGAGGGGATCAGAAGAGGAGCCTGGGGTAAGGAGGAGAAAATATTGAAGGGAGTACAAGAAGGGGGTGAGTTGAGATTCTACAGACTCACCTGGGGCGCTGCTGGCTGTGCTAGGGGCAGGACTGGCACTGAGATGATGGGAGGTTGTGGGGCCAGAGCCCAGGCCAGCAGGCCTCCCTTCATGGCTACCCAGAGTGGGCTGGGAGACACTAAGAGGGGAACTTGGCCCGAGGGGCACCCTCCTGCAATGACAAGAGGCCTCAGCATCTGTTCCCACCACAAAAACTAAGTGCCTACTATGTACCAGGTACTGTGCCAGACACTCAGCCTAATACTAGATGAACAAGATATGGCCTGTCCCCCACAAGGCCCTCTAGGCTAGGGGAGCATGAGGAAAGTTATGATGGAAATGCCTCAGGGAGCCTGCAGAGTCACTCCCATGGAGATAGTGTGAAGGGAGAGAGAGACCTTGTCAGCCTCCATGCTCCTGCCTCCACTTCCACCCTGACACAGCCCTGGGAACTCTGTATCCCCAGATCCATCCATCCACCCATCCATCCAATCACTGAACAGATATGTAATGAGGGCTCACAGTGTGCTTTGTACCATGCACCTCCCTACCTGGGCATCTGATGGAGATGGGGCATATCAGTGGGGGGCTGGGGAGGGTCAGGAGGTGAAGGGGTAAGAGTGGCTGTGGACTGCTGTCCATAGGATGGTGTGGGAGAGGGAGTTTCCCCTCGGGATGGAGCGGCCAGGCACCCTCCACTAGAGCTGGGCTCAGGCAGGTGGCTTCTCTCAGGCATTGGTGGGCACCACTCCTCCAGCTCTGAACTGGGGGCAGAGAGGCAGGAGGGAAGTTGGCAGTCCTGCTGCCTCTTTCCCTTCCTCTGCCGGCATCTCTGATCCCCGTCAGGAACCCTGGGGCTGGTACCCGGCGTTAGAGCCTCTGCAGCCAGGAACATCCTTACCTTCCCTCCAGCTCCTCTGTAGGCCCCTCCAGGCAGGTCAGTTCACAGGAAGGGGGAGGTGGGGGCAGGGCCTCTAGCCAGTTCAGAGAAGGCATCTGTGTAGGTTTTCCCAGGAGCTTCACTTTGCCTCCCCTGCCTCCTGAGGACAGTAGGATGGTGACAACCCCAGGACAAGCAAAAAAGAGCCAGAGATGAGACATGTCAGAAGAAAGGGCTGGGATTTCAGATGCCCTTGGTACCATATACCTCTACCTCCATCAGATGCCCAAGTAGGGAGGGATATGGTACCAAGCACATTTCGAGCTCTGCATGCCTGAAGGTCAGGGAGCAGATAGGCTTTGTTGTTGTTGCTGCTGCAGTTTTGGGCCAGGGCCAGGTTTGAACCCTCCACCTCCAGTCCTTGAGCCACAGGTGCTGTCCACGTAGCAGATACTCTTTGGGGATACTCTTGTCAGGGCTAAAATGGGGGTGTTAGGAGTTGGAGTCATACCACTGTCTGCTTGGCTCCACTCTGGAGGGGCATACTGGCTCCAGGTGCCCAGATCCCCTGAGGGATGCTGGGGGAAGCCCCCATGGAAGGTCTGAAGCTCCTCCCCAGCTGGGTCGATGGTGCTGTAGACAGGACCCTCACCAGGGGCGGCTGTACCTCGGGCTGTCTGAGCCAGGTATAGCGAGATTCCTGCTTCTGAGGAGGAGAAAGAGGGAGGCCGAGGGGAGGAGGCAGAGGGCAGAGACAGAAAAATAGAGGACAACAGGAGAATGGAGGGCAAAAGGAGATCCCACAAGATCAACTTCTTCCCACACACCCACCTTACAACCCAAACCAGGGTAAATGTCAGGTGGAGAGAGGCTCCCTGGACTCACATCCTCCCCAGGGACTGACCAACCTCAGGAAGACTGGGACTCCTTGGCTCCCTTCAGTTTGCCCCAAGAGGTCGAGAGAAGTGTGCTGGGGGCCAACTGAGCCCCTGAGGGACTTAGAATTCCTCACCATTGTAATATCTGTCGTCTTGGTCAGGATTGCTGGGGCAGCAGCTTCCCCTGGGCTCCTGGGCTGAGGGACTTCGAGAAGCGTGGGGCCACGAGTCTGCCAGCCAGGGGTAGGGGGCAGGGCCAAGGCCCATGGGTGGCCTGAGGGAGAGCAGGTGAGCATTGGGGACCAAGAGCCTGGAGGGGCTGGCAAAGGTAAGGCAGGTGGCAGCAGAGTCACTAGGCAGTAGGAATGGTGTCTGAGGGTGTGAGGTGGACATGGTCAGCATGGTAGGTAGTGAGGCCTGGAGAGGAAGGAGGGTGGTCTCTCCCATTATCCTTGGGAGATGCGTTAAGACAATTACCTGGAACTGGCTCCACAGAGGCCCTCTGACTGTGGGAAGGACACTGAGGACAGTGAGGGGAGAATGAGTGAGAGAAGAGCCTTGCTGGGGGCTCTGGACCCCTCAGGGTGGAGATGGCTTACCTGCAGGTGTGTAGGCAAAAGAGGCTTCCGAAAAGGAGCCCGTGGGAGAAAGAAGAGGGAAAATGAGAAGGGTCAGAAATATCCCTATGTTTGTCCATTCCTTGGCCCGGGTCCCAATTTACCACTCGGGTTGCATCCTGGACCAATTTCACCAGATTTCTGGAGGTGAGTCTTAGGTACCAGTATTTTCCTAAAGCTCCCAAATTCCTATATGTAGCCAACCAAGACTGGAAGCCACTGACCTCAGAGACCTCAGAATCTCTCCAGAGACGTCCCTTACTGAACAGAACTCAGATAGCCTGTTTCGGTGGCCCTACCCTTGCATCCAGTCCCCGCCTCACAGATGAGGACCTGGGGTCCCGGCCACACTCACTCTTGTCAGGCCCCTCCCCCTCCCTCCGCCCGCCCGAGAGTTGGCTCCGGACTGCCCCTTCTTTTCCGAAAATGGGCTGCAAAGCCTCCCCCAACTCAAGGGGTTTTAGGGGCAAATCTTACTCCTCTCCCCAGATCCAGGTCATGCCTCCCCTCTTCCCCAATCCCGATAGCTCCCACTGCCACCTTGCGTACCCCGCCTCTCCCCAGAGGCTGAGCTCTCCGTGCGACCCCGCTCCCACTGCCCAGGGGCGGAGCCATGCCTCTCTCGGGCCCGCCTCCTTCCAAGGCCCCGCCTACTCCAGGGCCCTAGCGCGCCGCCCAGGGCCGGCTCTCACCGGTATAGTGACTGAGCTCTTTGCGTTGTCTCTGGCGCCGGTAGAGGGCAGCGCAGAGCCCGAGCAGAAGCGCCCCGCAGGCGGCACCGCTGCCCGCGAGGAAGGCAGGCTCCCGTAGCACCCTCGCCAGCCGCTCCGCCAGCCCAGGGCCCACCTCCAGCCCAGGCTCCAATTCTGGCGTGGATGCTGTGGGGGTCAGAGAAGTAAGGGAAGGAAGTGCCCTAAACCCAGGAGCTGGGAAGGTCATTCCGGACCCCCCAGGCACAACTGTCACAACACCTTCCCAGCCCAAGTTCTGGAGCCAGGCCCACCCACTCCCGCCCTCCGGACTCACGCAGCTGCACCAACAAGGGGGCACTGGGCACGCCTACGCCAGCGCTGGTGGCCGCCGCCACCAGGGTTCGGTACAGCAGACCCGGCAGCAGTCCCCGGAGTATCACAGAGCGTGCCCAGCCTGCCGCAGACTGGTTAAGGTGGAAACGGCTCTCATTGCCCAGGCACCAAATCTAGGGAGGCCAAGTCCCGAATTTAGGGAGTCAGTGGGATTCCAGCCTCCCGGGGAAACGAGGCTCCAAATGGTAGAGGGGGCTTGGTCATGCATAACTGAACCTGGAGACAACACTCTGAAACCTGTCTCATCTCCCGGAACCTCATTCCCAGCCCAAAGCCAGTCCTAGGTTCCCTCCAATCTAATCCTAGCCCCCCTAGACCCTCCCTCTCCCTTCTGCCTGCCCCGACTCTCCCTCCAGTCCCTACTCAAGTCCTGTACCTGATATTCCACGATAATCCCATTTTGCTGGGAGGGGAGTGGAGGTTCCCAGGATACAGTGATACTGCTGTTGCCATCGCCCCCCAAGGCCACTGCCACTCCCTGGGGGGGACCGCTCGGGGCTGGGACAGGGTGCGGCATGAAGAGAAGGACGCAGAGGATCATTGCAAGCTGCCCCCCTACCCCGGCCCAACCTTCACCCTCCCTGTTCTAACATCTCAGAAACTGAGAGCATCACTCCTTGCACCCACTAACCTTGCTCTCCTGGCAAATGTCCATCCTCCCCCCCCCCTGCTCTTGTCCACCCCTCAGCTCTGTGGCCCTCCTTACCCTCCTCAGGAATGCTGCTGATCACAAAGGGACTTTCAGCTCCCAGCCCCTCCTGGCCTTGGGCTTGGACCTTTATCTGGATTTGGGTCCCTGGGGTGAGTCCTCTTAGCACTGTACTTTGCTGGCTTGGGGACCATATGTCTAGCACTGTCCAGCTTCCCCCATCGGGGCCTCCTACCCTCCAAGACACCCGGAAACCTTGCACCAGCTGGACTGGGCCATCCACCTGTAGAAGACAGGACAAGCATACCAGAGAGGGAGAGTGAGGGCACATAGGCCCTCCAGGCCCACTCAGCTGCTCCTCTGTTCATGCCACCTTCACTAGCCACTCACCTCCCAGTCTCCCATATTCATTCCTGGAGGCCTTCCCATCCCCACCATCATCCCTTCCCTTAACCTCATCCCTGTGCCACACTCACAGTCCAGGACACCTGCAGGGTCCGGGGCCCAAGGACTACAGGCTCCTTCACATGCACAGCCACTTCAGCCAGTCCCTGCTGGCCTCTCCAGGGGTCTTCCACTGGCCTGGATGGGATGTTATCTGTTGACCGAAGAGCCCACTCAGTGGGGGTCGGCAAGGGCAGGGAGGGAGGACTGGAAGAGTGCTTGTGTCCTACCTCTGCCCTGCCCTGCACACTGTACTACTTAGAACTCCGGAGCACACCCCAGCATAGGGGTCTGGTCAGGGGAATAGCTTCCAGGGGTGGCAGGTCCAGCCAGCATGAATAGTGTTCTGCCTCACTACAGAACATCTTTTCTTTTCTTTCTTTTTTTTTTTTTTTTTTTGAGACAGAGCC
>NW_003852503.1:286913-291824 GCF_000181295.1 Otolemur garnettii | reverse complement strand
CTCCCAAGTAGCTGGGACCACAGGCGTCCGCCACAACGCCCGGCTATTTTTTGGTTGCAGCCGTCATTGTTGTTTGGTGGGTCCGGGCTGGGGATTCGAACCCGCTACCTTAGGTGTACGTGACTGGCGCCTTAGCCGGTTGAGCTATAGGCGCCGAGCCCAGAACATCTTTTCAAGGTCTCAGATCCTCACGTCTAACATGCAGATGATGCCTCCATAGTCCCTTCTGGTCTTAATAAATTATATTATCTATGAGTAAAAGACTCAGAAGTGAGAGCTACCAAGATGAGTAAATATCCCCAATGGATATCCTCCACCCTGTGCTCTCTCTTTGCCCCTAGGAGAGGGAAACATGACCTCCTATTCCAGGCTGGCCACCAATATAGCATAGCATAGCAGGAAAGCACCCTATGAACTGCCACAATGTCACCGGGTGGGGACAGGCATGATGTTACATATCATACCCCCCAGCCCAAGTCTCTGAGCTTACCCTGTGTGCGGACAGGCTCAGAGATGGGGCTGGGCTCACTGAGGCCCCAGGCTCCCACTGCTCGCACCAGGAACAGGTAGATGGTATTGGGCTGCAGACCACTGACTGTGTGTGTCTCCAGCTGCACGTCATCTGCCACTGTCCGCCACGTGTTGCCAGCTGCTTGGCTGTAACAGGAATGAGGTGGCAGGGTTGTCCAAGCCAGGAAACCCCAACTTGTCTACTCCATCTCATCCATTCTCTGTGGACCACTACTACCTCCTTACCTTGAGAGAGGGGACTGGAGAATCCCACCACACAATTGCAAAGGCTCTAAAGACATAGGCTATCATCCTTTTAACTCTCCCAGTTTGCCTTCAGAACTTTCTCCATACCTGAAGGCCTCTATCACGTAAGAGGTGACTGTGGCCCCAGCCTGCGGGTTGGGCTTCCAGGTCAGAGTAATGCTGGTCTTGGTGATCTCAGTGACCACTGGCTGAGAAGGAGGCCCCGGAGGGGTATTGGCTTCTGTAGGGGGATCTGGTGATACTCCCCAATCTTCTGCAGTAGGAGATAATCTTTAAGTAGAAGGATGGGGAAAGGATGACCCCAATGTAACGTGACTCCTTCCCAGAGGAGCTGTAGAGCTCTGACCAGTGGCAGCGGTCAGAGGAGAAAGTTTACTAACCCCTACTCACATCTGCCCTCATGGGCACCACTTCCCCATCCTCCTCTCTACCACCAAGTCCATGGCATTTACAAGGTAAGTTAATCCTGGGGTTGAGGGAGGTATTGACTGCCTTTGAAGAAGGTCTGAAGAACGGTGCTGTCAAAACAAGGAAAAGAAGAAAACATTCACCTCGCATCTTAAGCCAGCCACTCCATGTGGCTTCCCCTATGGAACTCTTGGCCACACAACTGTAGAAACCCAAGTCCATCTCCTGCAGAAGAAGGTAGAGCACTGGCTAGCGGAGCATGGGAGGGGAGGGGTGGAAGCAGATAACAGAGGATAGGGAGGACGCTGGACGCTTTAGGAGGTCTGAGAGAACAAAGGGGAGGCCCAGTAAGTTCCCAGGGGAACACCCAGTGGGTACTTACTAGCAATGGCAATGTGGACCAGAAAGCCATTCTCAGTTACTAAGGCCCCAGGGGTGACACTCACCTGCACATTGGCGATGTACAAGGTACCATTGGTCATGAAGGTGAGCTGGAGCTCATCCCCCTGCAGCCAATGCCCATCCTTCTTCCATCGGACACTGGGTTGAGGGTTTCCAGTCACTCTGCATGGCAGCCATGCAGAGGAGCCAAGTGCCAGTGTCTGATTGGCTGGTCCCTGGAGGATGATGGGAGGCAGCCCATCCAAGGTGGCTGAGAAAGGAAGAACTTGGTCCTTTCAGGGGAGGAGTCTAGGGCTAGGCAACCAGTGCCCCCCACCCCATTCTGTGCTCCTTCGCCCTCCTCCCAACCCCCTGGTGATAGCAGTGGCTTTGATATTTATCTGTAGTCTCTGACTGGGTCCAGGTGACTATTAGTGGCTGCTGCTTTTGGTTTCTAAACTTCAAGGACATGCCTCAGGAGCACAGCCCTCCACTTGCAGACACAGTGTGTAGAATCCAAGAGAAACAGATCTCTTTAGGACATTATTTCCTTCCAAGCCGTGGGTCCAGCCTATCTCCACGGGCATGTACCTCCTTTTATCTCCAGCAGAGCCTTGGCCAGAATGCTGCCAGCCACGCTGACAGCCTGGCACACGTAGTAGCCAGCATCCCCACTCCGCACTTCAGTGATGTTGAGCTGGCCTCTTGGAGAGACTAAGAAGCGCCCTGTGGGCTGAAGTGACTGACTGGGGAAAAGCAGGACCTGGAGTGGGTAGTGGGGACCAAGGTAGGGAATGAGCAGGCAGGTGGGCAGGGAGAGTGCCCCATTCCCATAAATCTCAGAATCCAGAGAATTCCTAATTCATACTGTGTCCCCAGCCAGTGATGTGACCTGGGGCAAACTAGTTAAACTTATTCACAAACATTAGAGAATTTGATTAGACAATTTTGGTCTACTTCCCAGCCCTATGACTTTTCACTGGGAAACTCTGAGCAAGCTATTAACCTCCCTAAGCCCAAATTTACCCAAATTTGACTCTTAAAAGGATACTTATGGGGATGAAATGAAATAATCCCATGAAGGTTCTCTAACACAGTATGTGATAAATATTAAATACTTCCCCCTTCTCTCTGGTTTTAATGTTTTTTATTAGATAGATATGTGGAAAATAGGGAGGCAGGGTTGGGTCTCAGGCTAGGTGGCACCATGCCTAGCCCCTGACTGACACCTACTCCCACCCCCTACTACCAGCACCATTTTTATTCATGTGAGAATCTAATTGAAATCCGGTAGTTCCAGGTGCTAGAGAAGATGTTGGAAAATGGTGGCTGTGGATTTGGAAGGAAGTGGCGGGTTGTCGGATTCCCAGTGGTGTTGGGATAACGAGACTTATTTTATTTTACTGATCCTGTTTCCTGGTAGCAAAAGTCCTTCCCTTTCTTTAGAAGGAGTTACTCATGTTGTAATGTCAGTTAACATTCATTCAGGTTGTGTGCTCTCGGGGTTGTTTGCTAGCTTGGAGATGGATGACCGTGAGCTTTCCCTGGAAGTACCTTGACAGCTAATAAGAATAGCTGTAAACAGAAGAGCAAGTAATTTCCTACCCTGGGAAACTTTGGCTCAATACTTGATTTCTAGAGTTGTACATTATGTCCAAAGCCTAAGGTTCTAGAAGTCTGGGGGAGGAGAGATCTGATGGAGTTTCCTATACCTTCAGGACAACCTTGCCCCAAATAGAAAAACTCTCCTGGGAATTGCCATCTAGAACTGTTCCTTCCTACCTTAACATATTACTGTCATTTATTTTTCAAGTGTCAAATATGCTCCAGGACTTTTATCTTTTATATTCATTATCTAATTTACTTTCCCCCTAATAACCTGCAAGGATTTGGGGAGTGGGGGACCAAAGGTAAAACAGAAGCCCCAGAGAGATGTTTGCAGAATGTCGAGAGAATGAGGGAGGCTTAGGCACAGAGGAGGCCTGGTGGGAAGGGCCATGGGGATGGCCACCCACCTGACTCCCTTCCTTCTGCCAGAAAATGGCAGGTGGAGGGTTTCCTTTGGTTTCGCACTGGAAAGTCACACTCTCTCCAGGAGCTGCTGTCTGGTCCTGGGGCTGGGTCACCAACTGGGGTGGGACTGGGAAGAGGACATGAGACAAAGGAGTGGGGTCAGTGACACTAAGAAGGGAGATTGAAGGAAGAGGAGAGAGAAGCCCAAGTTTGGCTTAAGTAGGAGCAGGTATCTCAGGGGCCCCACCCACATCCCCTGCTCCGCCTTTCCTCCCCCTTCTCCTCTACTCATCCCCTTCTTCCATCATAGCATCCCTACCACAGGCAGTCCCAGACAGCGCCCTCACCATGGACACTGAGGGAACCAGATGCTTCAGCACGGCCCACGCTGTTCTCTGCCACGCAGGTGTAAGTTCCCTCGTCTTCAGCACTCACACGACCAATCCAAAGGCTGTGGTCACTGCGGATCTCATACCTGCTCCACTCCCCACCCCCAGGCTGCGTTGGACACAGCTACAGACCCCTTCTCTCTCCCCCAGGACAGACACCAGGGTCAGGGTACATAAGGACAAGGCAGGATTCAATAGGGGCAGAAGCTAGTACCTATGGACTCCTGAAAGGAGGTGGGGATTAGACAGGACAAGAGCCACAGGTTCTGGGGAACAGACTTCTCTCTGCCCTGCCTTCCAGTTTTTTAGGGCAGGGTAGGCTCTTGAGCTGGTTTGGTCTCCTTACAGCGTCTCACCTGCCTGTGGGCAGTTCCCCATCCTCCTTGCGCCAATGTAGACGAGGTAGGGGATCCCCCTGCACTTCACATAGGAAATTCACAGGGGCATTGACCAGGACCACCTGATTCACTGGTCTCCGCAGGAATGAGGGACGCTCTATGGAGTGGGAGAGAGTGAACAGTCAGGGTGTTTGAGCAGCTACTGACTTCCCAGGCTATTCACTCCAGTACCTCCAACCCCCCCTGAGCCTACCCAGTACCACAAGTTCAGCTGCTGCACTCTCCCGTTCCCCTGCCATGTTGGAGGCCACGCACACATACATCCCTGCATCACTCTTGTGTGCATGTGACATCATCAGCTTCCCTCCACGGATCTGCAGAGTAATAATGGTAACTTTGGTCCCTTACAGCCATCTGAACATGTGTATGTGTGTGTAAAGTTTATTTGTTCTTCACAGCAAGCTGATGATGACCAATGATGTTGACTCACATATCAGATAAGGAGTCCCTGAGTCGTCATGCTCTTTTCTCTTCTCTCCTCTCCCCTCCCCTCTCCTCCCCTTCCCTTCCCTTCTCTTCCCTTCCCTTCCCTCCCCCTCCCTCCC
>NW_003852503.1:257930-286646 GCF_000181295.1 Otolemur garnettii | reverse complement strand
CCCTCCCCTCCCCTTCCCTCCTTCCTTTTTCTCTTATTGAGACAGAGTCTCACTTTGTTGCCCTTGGTAGAGTGAGATAGCTCACAGCAACTTCAAACTCTTGGGCTCAAATGATTCTCTTGCCTCAGCCTCCCTAGTAGCTGGGACTATGGTCACCTACCACCACTCCCGGCTAGTTTTAGAGACAGAGTCTCCCTCTAGTTCAGGCTGCTCTGAATTCCTGAGCTCAAGCGATCCACCTGTCTTGGCCTCCCAGGGTGCCAGGATTACCGTTGTCAGCCACCTCGCCTGGCCGCTCCCTACCTTTTTCATACTAATTGCATCCTACCCTGCTCATCTCTCAGTCAATAGCTGATTCTTAGTCTCCGGTCAATTGGTGCCCTGATCTCAAATCTCCTACCTTATCTCCTCCAAGACATTATTCTCCGCCCCTCTAAAGATCCTTAGATTCAAACCTGCCTTTTTTGGAACCTGTCCCCTAACCCTAGGCCCCGCCCCTCACCGTGATCCTTCCCTCCTCCTCCTTGAGTCTTGCGCTGTCCTTCTTCCAGGACACTGACGGCTCCGGGTGGCCGCGGGGGGGCACGCATTCCATTACTGCTGGCTCCCCCACAGCCACCACCACGTTCCCAGGAGACTGCCGGAAATCATCGCGAAGGACTGGAGAGTGAGAGGTGGGGCAGGAAAAATGAGCAGGGTTTAGGATGCCACAACCGGGCGAGGATACAAGGAAAGTCTTGTCTTGAGTGGGGAGGGGATGGTCGAAGCAGACCGAACTCTTTCCCAGGTGTGAAAACACTAGCCTTACAGTCGGATCCACTTCCTCCCCTGGCTGTGGTGTGGGCTTTAGTGACCAAAGGTCGTGGTCCCAAAAGAAGTTGCTGATTGGGGCGAGATCACTGGGGCTCGTTCTGGGATTGCCCAGTGCCCTCACGTCTGCCTCAAACTCTGGAAGCAAACAGCTTACCACCACGGGACTCGTACCTGCCACTTCCAACGAGGCATTTCTGCTAGCCGCCGCCCCCAGATAGTTTCGAGCCACGCAAGTGTAGACACCTTCGTCTGGCCGCGCCCGGCGCCCGTGCACGATACGCGGGAAGAAGAGGGCGCCACTGGGCAGCAGCAGGCGGTGCGCCCGCGGGTCCTCGCGCGCAGTGGCCACGCGCGCCCCGTTCTTATACCACTCGATGTTGGGTCGCGGCCGCCCCTCAGCGCGGCAGGGCAGCGTGGCCGGCTCGCCCCGGGACACCAGAAGATCTGGAGGCTGCTCCACAATACGCGGCATAGCGTCCTCCGGCCCGACCTTTGACCCTGGGGACAGGTGGTGGTACAGATGGCGAAATTCCGGGGAGAGATAGAGCATCCAGAGGGAAAGAGAACGCTATGGTAGTGGCTGCATCTTTTATGCTTCGTCTGCTAGAGCCCCCTACTGGCCATCCTTGCCCACCCACTCCCTACAGGCTTCAGTATCTCCTTACTGGCAGACGCTCCCATGTTCTCAGTCTAGAAAGGAGATGACGATCTAGACAGGCAAATCCATGAAGGAATCAGGACACAAACTCCCAGGCCGGCTTTCTGGACCACCTCAGGACCCACCCCTCCCTGCCACCTTTAACAGACCCACACTTCTGTCCTGCTGGGGTCAGTCTCCCACTGCTCTGGCTCACTGACCATCCTAGCTCAGTGAATAACCAGGAACAGCACCAGAACAATACTTGGTTCTTCTCATCCAGAAGGTCCCTTGCTGGTGAAACTGGGAATGTAGACCAGCCTAGGGTGCCTTGTAAAAGCGAAGACATGAGTGATAGGGCTGAGACTAAAAAGGGTTCTTAACTTGGGTTCTAAGAACAGCCCTCTCTCTGACATCTGAGATCATCTGTCTGCTTCTGAGCATCCCGCAAAGTCATTGGAATCACATGTAAATGGCGGTGGTAATGGGAGGAAAGCTCCTTGTCCTGAGAGGTGCATAATTTTCAACAGATTATTCTACTGGTTTATGTAGTCAACGAAGGCTGAGAGCCACTGGAAAAGGGATTCCTCTACTTCCTTTGCTCACATGAATCAGTTCGTTGGTGTGATGTGCTCCTGCCTTCCCCTAGGCCTACAGACTTCTGCCTGTTTCACCTGCCGTTACACAGTGTAGGATACAAGATCCAAGAGCCCATTATAACCAGATACCCTCAGCTCCCAGTCCAGTAATGGTAAGTAGATTTATAACCAGTGGTGACCAGTAGGTGTTGCTGCAGCCTCACATAATGTGGTGTCGAACAACTGGCGACAGCTCCCAGCATCTGTCAGCACCTCCTCTGACCCCACCCTCACCACTCTGTTCTAAAATCTGTAGAAAACTCTTGCTTCCAGACAGATGTGGGATTGGGTGTTATTTTCTGCCCCCTTCTCTTAGAAGTTCTGGTGAAGACAAAGCTGGGTGGGTTGTGACACGCTGGCACAGTCCTGGGAAGGGCATTTCATTGGTTGGAGACAAGATCAGTTTCTCTCCTACCTGGGGAAGGGAGTCATTTTCTTAATCTCCTCCCTTCCACATTTCCATTTGGAAGGTTCCCCCACAGCCACCACCTAGCACGTTGAAAGGCTGACACAGGCAGATTGCTTGAGCTCAAAACCAGCTTGAGCACAAGAGTGAGACCCGCCTCTACTAAAAATAGAAAAAACAGGCAGGCACCTGTAGTCTCAGCTACTTGGGAGGCTGAGGCTTGAGAATCACTTGAACCTAGGAGTTTGAGGTTGCTGTGAGCTATGATGCCATGGCACTCTACCCAGGGCAAAAGGGAGAGACTCTGTCTCAAAAAACAAACAAATAAAAAAGGGAAAAGTCTGTTTCTCATTCATCTCTTCTCCTCCATCCCATCCATTCCCAATTTTGAAATATGCATGGTGAGTGGTTAAGAGCACAAGTGTGGGTGTCAAATGCATGAGGGATAGAATCTCAGACTTGGACCCTTCGTAGCTATAAGAATTGGTGAATAATTTAAATTCTCTAAGTATCAGTTTCTCAATCTGTAATGTGGGAGTAGTGACAGGATTTTTACTCTTATATACTAAACCATATATATTTATTTATATATCTTTATTCTTTTATATTAAACCATTAATATATGTAAAGCACTTTATAAAAGTAGCTATTCTACCATTATTTAAGGGCATTTTTCCCTCCCCAGCACTCCCTACCTTATTCTGGATCCTACAGTCTTTACTTGGATCAGGTTCTACCAGGCCCAAATAATCTTTTCCCCCTTCATATAACCCTCTCGTGTAATGGAAATAGACATAGATCTGTAATCACCAAAGTTTTGCTTCATCCTGCTTTTGTAACTATTAGGGTACAAAACCTCTATAACTTTGTTTTCTCCGAGGCAAAATGTGACGACCTCCCTTGCATACTAAGTTTTCAAGATTGAAAAGACTAAACGCGCTAAGCGAGCAAAGGAGTTACTCTCCAGGATGTCAGCGAGATGACTGTGCTTAAACTCCTGGGAAACTAGGAGGGTTGGGAGATTCCAGAACCCGGGCTCATTCCCCCACCCTCTCCCTGTCTACTCCTTCCATACATACCACCCCCTCTGGTTGGCCATTTCCCCCTAATTCCTGTAGACACAGCTGCAGGCGCTCTTTCCCTGGAATGTCTCCCTGTCATTTCTGGTCTCAGGAGATGCTTCGACAGCAGCCTAATGAATAGCTAATGGCCATGCTAATGAAGCTCTGGGGCTCCTCCCCCAGCACCTGGAGTATCCCACACAGAAACACACATTGCCCGTCTCCTTTCTCCCCACCTTCTAGTCACCAGCACAGTGGTCACTACTAGACTGGTGTAGGCAGAGACAGAAGGACAGAGGGCCTGTGACAGGAGTGCCTGAAGGGAACCACCCTTAAAGGTGTCCGGAAAGCGGGAGTTCCCAACGTGGCCAGCAGGGGGCGCGATCGGGCCTCTCCCCAGGCTGGCAAGTCCCACTCCCGCAGCTTCCCCACCGCGCTAGGGGAAAGCGCGCTGTCTGAGTCATTTATTAATCACCGTAATTAGCGCTAACGACCTCGCCGCCAGCACTGCAGCCTGCGGAAGCTCTACCAGGGTGGGCCGTCTGAGTCCCACCACTGACAGACAAACTTTTAAGTATTCTAGAAATGATCGCTGCCCGGTCCCCTCCATAGCAAACACGTCCAGCATTCGGGCTTCCAAAGTGAGTTCTAAGAAAACTTATGGCCCCAGTGACCTACCTACGTGGGTCACCTAGTAGTCTGGCTTGCCTGAGGCCCGCCGGCGACGGTACCCCCACTTCTCCCCTCCCTGCCGTGGGCCAGGCCCGTCTTAGCTCGGGATTTCCCTGCCTGTCACCAGCCACAGTTCTCCTCACTTGGGGGAGGCGTGGGGGCCCTTGCGGGAGATGAGAAGTAAAGGACTTGGCTGCCATCTTCTCCTAAGCTCTCGACCTCCCGAGGATACCTCGACTCATACGTTTGAAGCTCCAAATTATCCCTTAGCCTCCACTACGCGGCTCGGCGCTGAGTTCTGCAGCTTGGGGCAGGAGCGCTTTCGCTTTACCTCCTCGCCGCCCTCTCAACCTCGCCCCATTCCCGGATCCGACATCCCCAAGGGGCAGGTACTCACTGTTAAGGGCGGGATCTGGAGGCAGCAAGGTGTTGTTGAGCGACGGCATCGAGGAGTTGAAGCCTACTAGCAGCTCGCTGGAGTTGGAGAAGTCCCCGGCCAGGGAGTCCGCGAACAAGTTCATCTGTAGAAGCGTTTTCAGCAGGTAGCGCAGCATGGCTCGACCCAGCTGCGACCCGGGCGGGGGGCTCGGGGCCCAGCCCCTGGGTCTGAGACCCGCGGGCTGGGAGCCGTGAGCCCCTCCGCAGCCTCTGCGCGCCGCCGCAGCCACGGTGCCGCTGTCCTGCCGGAGCGCCTGGGTACGGCCGGTGCCTCCGTGCGCGCCCTCCTCCTTCCTGCGTCCTTCTCTCCACCTCCCAGTGCCGGAGTCCCCTGGGAGACCGGCGGGCAGAAAGCAGGTGCCTCGCCGATCACGGCGTAATTAAGGGATTAGTCCGCCTCCTTCTACCCTCCCACCCCCACACGAATGGCCACTAGCAGGACAGGAGACTGGAGTCGCGTAGCGCACGAGTTGGAGTCCCCGCCCCGCGGCCCGGGTCCTGCTCTGGACATCGCAAGACAGTTTCCCTCCTTTCTTAAAGCACCCAAGATGAGGGATGAGGTTCTGTCGAACTCTGTCCTTTTTGCCTAACTCTGGAACCTCTTTTCTAGGCCCTTAGGAGAACTAAGGCAAAGAGCAAACAAACCTTCCTCTAGCTCTTTAGCTCTCAAAGCCCTGGCTTCCGTTCCTTCCAGTCCCAGAGCCTAGGCTGGGATGCTTTGGAGCTGGAGTTGGGACCGAGAGGAGAAGCATTCCATGGCGGATCCACCCCTTTGCCCGCCACAGTCTGGTCGGCACCCTGGAGCCCAGGGCATAAGGTGGCGTACCCTGACCCGAGCGTCCTCCTCTAGACGCACCGATGTCGGAGTTTCTACCCGAGACTCTGCTCACAGATAAAACTAGGGGGAGAAAGCCCGGAAAACCAGGGCAACTCGCATTTATTTGCATAGTTTTGCATTACTCTGCTCTGACATGTTTTATTAAATTGTTTTACATTTTTGAGGAGACTGAAGGGGAACCAGGCAAAGACAAAGAGAACAATATTATTTCTGTCAAGGCAAGTGCAAGAGAAGTGATTGATGCAAAATTGGGGCAAATCCGTCCGAATCTGATAGTCGTCTGTACTGGGGGGGGGAAACATATCCACCCTTCCGGTCCCAGGCTGCCTCTGACTTCTCTGGGGTTCTTTTCACCGAAAAACGTCCCAATTCTCCACCGACCCCCTCCACACACACTTTCGTTGACTGGAGAGGACTTCGGGGTGTGGGGGAAAGTGAGAGTGGAGGATGGTTCCCATCTGGGGTAGGGGTCCGGCTGATTGATGATGAATGAGTAGCCGAGCTCTGGCTCAGCCGTAACGCTCTGATAAGACAATCTTCTTAGGGTGACTTCTTCCCTAAGAGGGGGTAGGCAAACAGGTCCAGATCAGAGAGGGGTGGGTGCTATACAGTCGCAGACCCCAGAGTAAGCAGAGTCAAGAGTTGGGTCAAGTCAGACAGAGAGCCTTCAAGTGAACTAGACTGGTTGTCAAGGGGGGCTTGTCCCAGACTCCGTCCTCAATCCAGACGCTTCCCTGCGGAGTCTCCAACCAGTGGCGTTTAGGGTCTTCGCCCCAGTTCTCAGCCGGGCTTCAGAAGGCTGGGAGCTCCAGGCGGGGTTGCGGGGTGGCCCCGTGGGAGGCAGCGCCCTGGGAGCTGTTTTCAGCACCTCTTCTGCCGGCGCTGGTACCCAATTACTACCCTGGCGCCGCACGGAAGACTCAAATCAGACCTTGAGGCTGAGAAGAGTTGGGGTAGGTGGAGACAGACTTTGATGTCTGTGCTTTGCTCCAGAGCCAGGCGACATTCAGGAAAGTGGCATGGCAAGGGATAGATTTCCCATCAGAAACCTATCCTTTCAGGACCGATCAACCCAGAAGTGGGTTCCAATTCTATATTTGCCATTACAAGACGTCACTGCCTTTGGGTCTCAGTTTTCCCGTCTGTTAAGGAGGAACTGGGTATATTCTGCAGGCTCAGAGTAGGGGATCCGCGGTCTCTTTGCTCCGCCCCCTGCTGGCTGTGGTCATCCAGGTTCCATCACACCAGAGGCTGAAATGACCAAGACAGAACTTCTGTGTCCTGGCACCAGTCCCTTCTCGGGGCGGGGAGGGCTGGAAACTCTCCCACCATGCGGATCCCACCCGGTCCTAATCCCCTGATTTGCTCCCCGGCCGGCCTCTCTGCAAACACAGGGCCCGCCAGCGTCTGGGGGCTTGTCACACTGTTAGCGGATTTGTTCCTGGAGACGGCGCAGTTAATTGGCCCTTTATGTGGGGATCAGGGCGTATTTGCTCAGGGTTCCCTAAGCGGAGGATGCGGCTCAGCCCGTGGGCAAGGCTGTTTTCTAATCCCTGTCATCTGGGTTTGGAGACTGGACAAACAGCGAGGACACTCTCCTCTTTTACAAGACTCTCCTGGCTGAATCTTCATCTACACCTCACCCTTTCCCTATTCTCTCTCTCTCTCTCCCTCTCTCTTTCCCTACCCCCTCTGTCCTTTTCGTGTTTCTCTCTCTCTTTTTTGCATTCTTCATATTTCTTTGTATCTCTAGAATATCCTCCTTTTAAATCAAACTCAGACCTAAACCAAAGAGGGATTGAGCACTCCACTGGGCTGTACCAGAGAATAAATTCCTCCCAACCATCCTGTAAGTTCCCTCCCAATTTCCCCCATGCCCTAGAGTGGCCCTAGAGCCCTGGGCCTGGCAGAGGCTGGAGCAGAGAGTTGGTAGGGAAGGCCCAGGGCAGTCATTTCTCCCAGCTCTTCTGCAGCCCTCTCCTCCCTTCTCTTTTCACTTAAGTTCATACAGGTGGCCCTTCAGCCTTTCAAGTCTAGTTTTTTCTGGGCTGTTCCATGGGGGGTTCTGGAAAGGGTGTTTACCTAGATTCCTTCTTTGTTTCCTAGATGCCTGTACTCCTCCCACCCTCCAAAGGCAACACTGGCCTCTACCTCTTGCTAGAGTGGGTGGGTAACTCACTGCAGCTATGTGCATGTCCTCACCTGTAAGGTGGAGGGGAGGTGCTTGCACCTGAAACACTGAGCAGGTGTTTCACTGTAATGGGCGGGGCCTTGTTTGGATCCATTCACTTGAGTTAAAAGGTTCCACCTTAGGCTGAAAGAGTCAGAGTCGGAGCCCCTGCCTTCTGCCGCCTCTGAAGACGACTTATTTTTGAGAGTTTGCCAAAAATACTACGAAAGAGAAAAGGAGGATGTGAAGGTCAGTTGGCAAAAAGAAGGAGGGAATGGGATGGCGTCTGTGGCTCAAAGGAGTAGGGTGCTGGCCCCATAAGCTGGAGGTGGAGGTTTCAATCCCAGCCCGCTGCCAAAAACTGCAGAAAAACAAAAAAGATGGAGGTAAGGAAGATGGGGGAGTTGAACGGTAGAGTTAGGAGGTAAGTTTGTTCTTATACAGTTATGGTATACAGAGTGAGTGAGTGTGTGTGTGTGTGTGTGTGTGTGTTCACAGGTAAAGTCCTAGAAAAGAGCCTAGAGCCAGGGGTTGATGAAGTGATAAGGTAAATGTAGAAGAGGAATATTTCGGGGGGCGCCTGTGGCTCAAAAGGGTAGGGTACCGGTCCCATATGTCAGAGGTGGCAGGTTCAAACCCAGCCCGGGCCAAAAACTGCAAAAAAAAAAAAAAAGGAATATTTCTTTCTTGAGGTGGTATTTGGGGTGGGCAGGTTTACAGAGGAGTATGGGAGATGGGAAAGGGAAGTGTATGGGTAACAGAGGAGCCCTACACAGAGTGGTATTTGGAGAACCATGAGCCTCTAAAGGAACTCGCTACCCTCTGCCCACCTCGCGCGCCCACGTGTGTGTGTGTGTGTGTGTGTGTGTGTTGGGTGAGAGACTAGTCACCCCGGCTAACTTCCTTGGCCTGGTGCCAGCATATAGGCCAGAAAATGTGGCTGGGAATTTTCAGTGACCAAGCTGGGGGCCATATGGGGAGACTTCTTGGTGGTCCAAAGCCTGCATGCCAGCTGGTGGTGGAGGAGGCTGCTGGCATGTAATTGCCCAGGAGGGCAGTCTGAGGACAACCTCCCCAATCGCACACTGATTACTGCCCCTGCCTCTCCACAATGCACACGCACACTGCCCAGGCTATTTGCATCCCCCCAGAGTCCAGAGCCTCCCATCACTCTCTGCCTGGATCCCTTCCCAGGGCACTAATACACATTGAGCATGTGTGTGTATGTGTTGGGGGTGGGCAGGGAACTAACATCTGCCCTCCACCCCACTAGGCTGTGCCTGTGAATGGCCCAGCAGGTCTCTTGGCTTCAGAGTAATGCTGCCAGGAGCGGTGACCCAGCCAGAGGGCAGGGGCCAGAGGGCCACGCAGGAGGGGGGACCAGAGAGCAAAGGCAGGCACCCAGCTGGAAAGCAGACAGCAGGAGCCTGCCCCTAGCAGGAGCCAGAGTTTGTTGGCTCAACCCCTGTAGCTGCTGAGATAATAAGCCAGAGCTCTGTGCACAAGAGTACCCTTTCCCCAACAGGGTTCCAGTGGAGGAGGCTGCGGGGAGACACTTTACAATACACACCACCAACTCTACAAATCTGGAAGCATGTGGGCGGAAAGGTTCACATCCCAGGCCAGACACAACAAGGTCTAGGGGACAGGAGCTTTCTGGGTTCCTTTTATAAAGCTAGGCACAGAGCTAGCCATCCATAAATAGATATTTAATGAATATACCTGATTAAATAGCTATCTCTTACAACTGCCCTCTCAGGGCCAACTGGCGTTCTCTGTCTCTCCTGCATTAGGCCTGCTCCCACAGCTGCTGTAACAGTACTAAAAACTGGGTGGTTTAAAACAACAGACATTTATTTCCTCATGGGCTAGAAGTCTGAAGTCAGGGTGGCAGCTGGGCTGTGTTCTCTCTGACGCTCCAGAGGAGGGTCCTTCTTTGCTGCTTCCAACTTCTGATGGCTGCCAGCAAACCTTGGCACCCTCAGCCTGTAGATCACTCCGGTGTTTGCCTCTGTCTTCTCATGGCCTCCTTCCCTGTGCATATGTATGCCTCTGTCATCACCAGTCACTGGTTCAGAGCCACTTCAATCCAATATGACCTCATCTTAACTAATTATTCCTCCAAAAACCCCATTTCCAAATAAGGCCACATTCTGAACCTCTGGGTGGGCATGAATTTTCCTGTTTAGGAGGAACCACTATTCAATTCAGTACACTTTTCCCCTCCATCTTTCTCCTCCCCCTTATTACTGATGCTCTCCTGTCTGTTCTATTGTGCTTATTTAAAAAATACTATTGTTATCATTATTATTGACATAATACACGCTCCTGCAAAAATATCTAAGCAGTATAAGAAAGTATAAGATGAAAAGTCCAAGCCCTCACCCTGTCATTAAGTCCCTCATTCCATGGACCCATGTAGGTGTGTGTGTGGTGGAGGGGGAGCTACTGATAGTCTCTTGTGTATCCTACCAGATTTTTTAGAAATATATATCCGCATACCTAGCTCTGTTCTTTGCAAAACATAAATGTGATCAGATTATCCAGGCACAGCATCACGTACTTGTAGTTCCAGCCACTTGGGAGGCTAAGGCAAGAAGATCACTCAAGCCCAAGAAGGCAAGACCAGCCTGGGCAACATTGTGTGATCTTGGTCTCAAAATATATATGCATGAGGCCAGGCACGGTGGCTCACGCCTATAATCCTAGCACTCTGGGAGGCCAAGGCGGGTGGATAGCTTGAGCTCATGAGACCCTCTCTCTACTAAAAGTGGAAAAACTGAGGCAAAAGGATCGCTTGAGCCCAAGAGTTGGAGGTTGCTGTAGCTATGATGCCCTAGCACTCTACCCAGGGCTGCAGCTTGAGACTCTGATTCAAAAAAAAAAAAAAAATATATATATATATATATATACACACATATATATATATACACACACACAATAAATAATTAGATTACTTGTACTGTTCTGTAATTTGCTGTTTTTAACTTAGCAATATTTTTAGGGCATCCCTTCATATCAGCACATATATCTCCATCTTATTACTTTACTGAGCAGCTAATAAATATTCCATTGCATAAATGTATCATATATTTGTGATCAGTCCCCTATTTACAGAGGGTTAGATTGTTTCTGGCCTTTGTTGTACAAACGATGTTACTAATGAACATCTTACGTGTGTATCTTTGTGCAAGTGTCTATTCATAGGATCAATTCTTTTCTTTCTTTTTTTTGTAGAGGCAGTCTCACTTTATCACCCTCGGTAGAGTGCTGTGGCGTCACACAGCTCACAGGAATATCCAACTCCTGGGCTTAGGCGATTCTCTTGCTTTAGCCTCCCGAGTAGCTGGGACTACAGGTGTCCACCACAATGCCCGGCTATTTTTTTTGTTGTTGCAGTTTGGCCAGGGCTGGGTTTGAACCTGACACTCTCGGTATATGGGGCCAGCACCCTGCCCGCTGAGCCACAGGCGCCACCCAGGATAAATTCTTAAAAATGAAATTATAGAAGCAAATACTAGCTAACAATAGCTAACATTTATTGAGTTAATAGCTAATGTCGATTATCCATCCATTCAGCAGATGTTTCCCAGGTACTTACTATGTGCCAGACACAGCTGTGGATGTGCAAATTACCGGAAGTGAGAAAAATAAACAAGGAACTAGGCCTGAGCCCTTTGCAGACACAATCTCATGTAACTTTCATGGGAACTTTCATGGTTCAAACCCAGCCCTGGCAAAAAAAAAAAAAAAAAAAACCTGCAAAAATAAATAAATAAATAAATAAGACTAAGAAGGAACTAAAGAGATAAGAGAAAATCAGGGAGAATGTGGTATCCTGGAAACCAAGAGAAGAAAGGAGAAAGCAAGTGAAGGAGGAAGGGATGAACACTGGTGAAGTGGGAGCTTGACTAGTTTGTGTCCCCCCCCCCAAATTCATGTGTTAAAATCCTAACCCCAATTTGACGGTCTCAGGAGGTGGGGCCTTTTGAGGTAATTAGGTCATGAAGGTCAAGCCCTCAGAAATGGAATTTGTGCCTTTATAAAAGAGGCCCCAGAGAGCTCTCTCATTGCCTCCTTCATGCAAGGGCACATCAAACCTACTATCTATGAACTAGGAAACAAACCTTCACTACTGAGTCTGCCAACAGCTCTTGGACTTCACAGCCCCCGGAACTTGGAGAAATAATTATTGGTTGTTCAAATCTCCAAGACTATGGCATTTTTGTGATAGCAGCCTAAATGGAATAAGACCACTAGGATGAAGACTGAAATTTGCCATTGAATTTAGTAATGTGGATGTCACTGCTGACCTGGTTAAAAGCAGATTTGATAGACTGAGGGCAGCAAAATCTGACGGGAGTGGATTTAAGAGTAAAGGGAAACAAAGGAGGCCTGGTGACTCACGCCTATAGTCTAGCACTTTAAGAGGCCAATGTTGGAGGATTTCTTGAGATCAGGAGTTCAAGACTAGCCTGGGCAATAACAAGACTCCTGCAAAAAGTAAAAATTAGCCAGGCTTGGTGGTACACACCTGCAGTTCCAGCTACTCAGAAGGCTGAGACAGGAGGATCCCTTGAGCCCAGGAGTTTGAGGTTGCTGTGAGCTGTGATCGTGCCACTGCACTCCAACTTGGGTGACAGAATGAAACCCTGTTTAAAAAGAAAAAAAGAAGGGAGTAAGGAGGGCCCCATATACTGAGGGTAGAGGGTTCAAACCCAGCCCTAGCCAAACTGCAATAAAAAAATAGCTGGCTGTTTTGGCAGGCACCTGTAGTCCCAGTTACTTGGGAGGTTGAGGCAAGAGAAATGCCTAAGCCCAGGAGTTGGAGGTTGCTGTGAGCTGTGTGATGCCATGGCACTCTACTGAGGGCGATAAAGTGAGACTCTGTCTCTACAAAATAATAATAATAATAATAAATTTAAAAAATAAAATAAAATCATGAAAAGGGCGGGGGCACTGGCCTCATATACTGTGGTGGGTTCAAACCCGGCTCTGGCCAAAAACTGCAAAATAAATAAATAAATAAAATCATGAAGAATTAGGGCAGGAGGAGGCTTGGCAAGAGTGACAGTGAGCTGAGAGCTAAAACCTGCAAAGAATGAGGTGAACTGAGCCCAGGGGTCACCAGGGAGTGATACAGAGACCATGGGCAGTACAGTCTTTTGACCTTAGACTCAAAACCAGGGAGGCTTTGGCGGCTGAGGGGAGAATGGCTCAGATTTAACAATGGGGAGCAAGGAGTATGCCGATCCCACCTCTAATTGCAATAATACAGAGTTGTGATGGACTAAACACCAACCTCATTTTTATGTCCTTTACTAATTTTAAAGTTTTCATCATTTATATCTGGAACAATTCTTGTTATATTTATTCCAGTATGTGTTATTGTTTTGTTATGATCGCAAATAGAGCCTTTTCTTTTGGACTCTTTCTAACTTCTCCACGTCCCTTTTAAACTTGAACCCAAACTAAGCATGCCACCACTCCAGTGGGTTTCTGAGAAGTATTTCATCAACTTTCTACCTCTGCGCCACCTCCGTTGCCACTGTCTTGGCTTAGGTTCTCATCATCTCTCACCCTGACTATTGCAAAGCCTCCTAACTCACTGCCTTCAGCCTCCCAGTGAGACTCTATCTTCCGCACTGATGCTACAGGAGCTGTTATGTATTTGTTCAACTCCCATTTAATAAGCACCTGCTAAGTGCCAGACGGTGAGCTATGTACTTATCTGTATTGTTCAGATACAATCATGTCACTTAACAATGATAATGGCCCCCCACGTCCTGCAGCAGAGACCCATACAGGTAGCACACAAGGATCACCAGGTGCTATCACCTTTCCCAGACCTTTTCCATTACTCCCATCCTGACCCCACCCGCACTGGTCATCTATATCCCAGTACCAAGCTATCTTTTCTTCTTGACTGTGCAGTACTCTTTACATTCCTAGGCCTTAGCTTGTACTATTCACTCTTCCTGAAATGCCCTCTTCCTTCCAGGGCCCACCTTCTGAATCCCTTTCATCCTGGTAATCCAGTTTCTGTTACCTGCTCAGTAAAGTCTTTCTTTCTCAGAGTGCAGGGTCCTCCCAGAGCCCTTGGTTTAGTCTCCTCCTGTGTAACTTACCAGGTGATGTGTTAATTATTTGCCTACATGTCTGTCTTTCCCATAAGCTTCAAGTCTCCCTTAGAAAGCAAGGACTGTATTTAATTCATCTTTGTATGTCCAGTATTGTGTGGCACACAGTAGGTGCTCATTTAATGTTAATGAGGACATGACTTATAATATGTAACGTTTATTGTGGCTTTCTCAATAAACGTGAGACTCCTTGCATGAATGACATGTCTTTAAATCCCTGGGGCAATCTCTGATGCACTGCCAGGATGCCGAGGAAGGCAGGGCAATCTGGAAGTAGAGCTACTTCCTTAAGATCATGAAACTTTTGGATGATTATCCAAAATGCTTCATTGTGGGAGCAGAAAAAGTGAGCTCCGAGCAGATGCAGCTGGCTGCATGTCCCTCTGAGGGAAGGCTGTGGTGCTGGTGGGTGAGAACAGCATGACAGGCAAGGCCATC
Organism: Otolemur garnettii; assembly: GCF_000181295.1. Taxonomy (NCBI): domain Eukaryota; kingdom Metazoa; phylum Chordata; class Mammalia; order Primates; family Galagidae; genus Otolemur; species Otolemur garnettii. The sequence goes on along the minus strand of NW_003852503.1, from coordinate 272,395 downwards.
TAAGGGCATCTGGAAAAACTGTTGCCTCTTATATAGGGGAATGTGGGCTTCGTGTTCACCAAGAAGGAGCTCCCTTAGATCAGGGACATATAAGGTGCCAGCTGCCTCCAGTGCTGGTGCCATTGCCCCATGTGACATTGCCATCCTGGCCTAGAACATGGTCCGGGGTCAGAAAATGCCTCCTTCCAGGCATTAGGCATCACCACTAAAATCTTCAGGATACCATGGAAATCCTGAGTGATGTGCAGCTGATTGAGACTGGAGACAAAGTGGGAGCTGGGGAAGCCACACTGTTGGACACCTCAGCTCTCTCCTTTGGGCTGTTTATCTAGCAGGTGCGCAACCATGGAGCATCAGGCATCCTGAGGCGCTTGGCATTGCAGGGAAACTCCGAATTCTTGCTTCCTGCAGGCCGTCCGCAGTGTTGCCACGGTTTGTCTGCAGATTGGTTACCCAACTATTCCCCCTTCTGTCATCAATGAATACGAAAGTCCGTCCTGGCTTTGTCTGTGGAGACTGCACCTTCCCACTTGCTGAGATTGGCTCTGAAAGGGGCACAAAAGGGGGGGCGTGACCACCGTCACACCAGTGCCGTACCACTGCTGCTCCTATTACTCCCGCAGCCCCAGTGAGGTCAGAGCCAAGGAAGAGTCAGAAGAGTTGAACGAGGATATTGGGTTTAGTCTTTTAGACTAATGACCCAAAAGGACTAACTCAGCCACGTTTATTTGCAAAACAAAGAAATAAAGGCTTACTACTCTTTAAAAAACATTTACTGGCTCGGCGCCTATAGCTCAACCGGCTAAGGCGCCGGCCACGTACACCTAAGGTGGCGGGTTCGAATCCCCAGCCTGGACCCGCCAAACAACAATGACGGCTGCAACCAAAAAATAGCCGGGCGTTGTGGCGGGCGCCTGTGGTCCCAGCTACTTGGGAGGCGGAGGCAGGAGACTCGCTTGAGCCCAGGAGTTGGAGGTTGCTGTGAGCTGTAATGCCACGGCACTCTACCCAGGGGGACAGCTTGAGGCTCTGTCTCAAAAAAAAAAAAAAATAAAAAAATAAAAAAAAATAAAAAACATTTACTGTGAACTTAGGATTGCCAGACTGGTATAAGTGCTTTGCATGCATTCACACATGTCAAAAGATGAAGAAATTACAACAAATTTAAAGATCTAAATTGGCTTTTATTTGCAGTTCTGGAATCAGGCAACACATCACTCTACCAAATACAATGAGTGTCCTGAGGAGCTGAGCAGAGGAGTTTTGTTTTGTTTTTTTGAGACAGGGTCTTGCTGTCTCCTGAGATTTCTCCCCCACCCCCTTCTCTCTCTCTGTAGGTGAGAATCAAATTCACAAAGGAAGAGACCAATTAAGATCTTCAAATCCCCTATATCCTACAAAGGATGTCCCACTTTTCAATTAAAGAGGAACGTTCCCTTGCCTCCAGTGGTTTCCATGCAGAGGGAAATGCTTTTGTGTTAAATACATGTATGAAAGGTTTTCCACTTTACATCACTGAGCATTTCTTGTCTGAGTTTCTTTAGTGGCTGTGTGTGTGGTCACAGATTTGTTTACATTCACCCTGAATACTAGATGTCCCCAGCATCTGCAGGGGTCCCCTGCCTGGGAGTCCCTCCTTCTACTGCTCCGCATTGATCTTTGGTGTCTTACTTATATCACAAGGGGCTCCTTTCCATCAACTTCTCCTGAAGCTTGATTTCATGAAGTAAAAGATGACTCCAGGATCTCTCTGGGGTCTTGCCAAGAGCACAGTCTCAGGAAAGTCTAGCCACACTGTGACCTCATCACCCATCTACACAGGAGCGGAGACACGGAAGTGGGTTTTAGGTCATAAGAGAAGGTGCTGTTCTGAGGGACCACAAGCACTTCTTCCTTCTTTCCTTCCTTCCTTCCTTTTGTGAGCTCTCCCTTTCCCCATGGCTTCTCCTCTGTGCCTCTCTCCCTTCCGTCCTCCCTGCCCCCATCCTGCTGCCTGTTTATTTTTAAGCCTTACCTCCTAGGTCCTGATTGCATAGCTCATAAATATTCAGCATCTCCTAGGAACAACCTCTGAATGGTATTTCGCCACCCCATGGTGCCCCCCATCTAATCAGAAAGGGGCCTAGACTTTTCCGAGAGACACTTGCTTCCATCCCCTGAGCCCTGCTCTTATTAGCATGGGGGCCCTATTTTCCTCTTCCTGGTCTTAATCATGAAACCATTCCTCCTGTGACTCTGGACCCCCTTGCAGATTCCAACCTTCATATAGTCTCAGGGGCCTGCATCTCCAAATGGGAGAATTTCCGAATATTCCGTGATGAAAAGGTTGGCCTATTCCTCTTTTAGAAGAGAAAAAGGAAACATAGGAATGAATCTGGAGTTAGATCCAAGTAGTAAATTACAAGCACAAATGCGGTCTGCTGCGATGCCCGGCACACAGGAGACATTCTTCCGTAAATAGTTTAGTTGTCTTAAATGATTTCCTATATGCCTATGGAAAAGATGGAATACAGCATAAACCAAAAGAGAAGCGATGATGGAATTAGGTGACAGGGAATGTATATAACTTTCTCATCATTCCTCCGTTTTCAAATATTTTGTTACCTTAATAGTGAAAAATATAACATGAGCATTTATAAAGGATTAGGTAGAGGAAGGAGGGTGGGCAGATTATCTGTCCGTGGCTCTCCTTAGCACACTGAGCTCCTGCCTCTGTGGGCGTCCTGAGCAGCCAAGGCCGGGCAGCAGCCAGAATCTCCTGTCCCTGTTGGTTTGGCACTAGGCTCGGCAAGGCCACAGCTGTTTGTTGGGGGGAAAGAGAACAAAAGTGAGAGTGGGAAGTAAGAGCAAGGAACCAGAGAATAGTAGGTCCCTTCTCCAACATCCTCCCCAAACCTCAGTTCTCGGACATTCTTTCTTTTGAGACAGAATCTCACTTTGTCGCCTCCAGTAGAGGCGTCACAGCTCACAGCAACCTCAAACTCTTGGGCTCAAGCGATTCTCTTGCCTCAGTCTCCCAAGTAGCTGGGACTACAGGCACCTGCCACAATGCCTGGCTATTTTTAGAGACAAGGTCTTGCTCTGGCTCAGGCTGGTCTCAAACCCATGAGCTCAGGCAATCCACCGGCCTCAGCCTCCCAGAGAGCTAGGATTACAGGCATGAGCCACTGCTCCCAGCCTAGTTCTATGACACTTTAAACAGATGTCAACCAGGTTTGGCTTGACTCCATCGGATGAAGGGAACTTCAAACCCGGTGAGGGAGACCTAGTTCAAGGTAAGGCAACTCTCACATAAAGGGACTCTTGTTTGGACCCCTGCCTCATCTGTTGGGCTTGGTTCTAGGCCTGCCTCTAAGTAAAGAATAGGTTCAGAGGTGGGTGGGAAGAGAGGTAGGATCAAGAAACAGACATGGAAGTCCAAGAATTAAGGAAAAGAATATCTCATAGCAGTGGAGACACTGAAGGCTGAGGTCCAAGCTATCTTTTATCCTGCCTTGAGCCATCTCTGCCTAAAAACCATAGAGAGACTTAGGTTGGCAGAGGTAGGGGATGGGCATAAGAGAAAAGATTTTGGCCAGTGTCCCAAAAGCAGCTTTGTAGCCCCCATTCAAATCCTATTTCGGCACAGTTTATGTCAGAAATGGGAGTGGGGAATATTCCGTGGGGCTATTTCAAAAAAGGCCAGGGATGCTGTCAGCGGAAGCTGTAGAAGTGTCTGTGTGGGAGGGGGGTGTGGAGACAGGGCCCATGTGTTTTGGGCTCTATTAACTAACTCCCTCCCATCCATCACAGCCTCCCCCCGGGCCTCCACAGCCCTGGCAGCTGGGTCACCCCGGGGAGGCTGGGCTGGGGGTCCCTAAAGGGAGCCAGGCTTCAGGCAGAGCGGTGGAGACACATGTGTGCCTGGCTGGGTTGGGGCCGGCACCTCATTGAGAAGGGGGCTCTCCAAGCTGGGCTTCATTAGGGCAGTGGCACTAATAGGGAGGGGGTGCAGGGGGCCAGGCTGACAGCCAATTACTTGCTCGTCTGCATTATGGATTAACCCATCTGGGCCTGGGAGATTGGCTCTGAAAGGGGCACAAAAGGGGGGGGCGTGACCACAATCACACACTGAATTATCCCGTCTGAGCTCAATTGTCCACCAACAAACGGGGCCTCAGGATGGGTGACCCCCTTGGGCTCTCTCCATCCTCCACCCCTCACCCCACAGGAAGAGGCAAAGATAAACTGCTGCCTGGTTAAAAAGGGAGCAATCTGGGATGAGGCAGACAATACTGCCGGTCCAGAGAGGCAGAGAATTTAGGGGGGGGGACCCTGAGATTTAAGGGTCAGCCAGAGAAGCCAGGAGCCGAGTGGAAGTTCTCTCAACACACGTTTTTGCTCCAGCCATGCAGCTCAGAGGCAGCACGTGACATAAGAAACTCACTATTCTGGAACACCCGGGCAGTATCAGAGAGTGGAAGGGCTCAGTCAGAGGCTGCGGGGAGGAAGGAAAAGGACCAGAGTCAGGTGTCTCCTCATCCCTTCTGAAGCTAATTGATTCCACACATGAATAAGGGGCTCTGGCATGGGGTCTTGAAGGACCCCTGCCCTGCTCTGGCATCTCTGATGCTCTCCCTGTGGGAGTGCCCACGCCCCTCCCCCCACACCTCCTCCAGGAATAAGACCACAGTGTGGTGTAGCAGGCAGGGGGGCTCTCTCCCCTGGCTAATCCCCTCATTACCATCTCATAATCAGAATCACGCTTTCAATGTAAATGGGGATGTTAAATATTGGTTTCTCTAGACACAAGCTCCTTTGGAGAAAATTACCGATGCTCCCCCTTTTGCCAGTGCTGGTGGCCCCACAGTGAGGGGGGGCCAGTACAGAGTGACAGTAAGGGCTGGAGGCTCCCCCATCAGAGTCAGTGGGGAGGATGGAGGTGTCTGACAAGAGAGGGTGGACTGATTTATTTTTAGTGGGTCTGGCAGCCTCAATTTCCCTGATTCAGCAGAAGAATCTCATCCAGAGGAAATTGGCTCATTTCAAACTCATCAAGACTTTGTTGGAGCTGATTGGCTTCTGGTCTCAAATCACTGTGGACTCAGATCAATATAGAGTTGTAGATCCCAAAACCAGATTGCTAGGGGGAGGGAGGTGTATTCCTTGGGAATCACAGGCTCTTTGCCCTGTGGATCATGGCTAGAAACCCCTGCGCACCCCCGGGAAGTGACCTAGACTCTCCTTCCAGCCATTTCTACATACAAACCATAACACAAAGTCCTTTCACATCCAAGACTTCACATCCAAGACTTGCCAATTCACAGCAGTCCTGTGACAGAAGGCGGGCAGTTATCCTTCCTGACCAGCAGATGAGGCTAGGTGTGGGCAAGCACCTCAGGCTCACGTGGCTGGTCAATGGCAGATTCATATGGAAACGTGGGTCACCTTTTGCACCATGCTGTCTTCTTTAAAACAGAGGCCACAGCTCCTCTGTCACTTGTGGGGAGAATGGGGACTATATGGTGTGCCTGTGATCTGACTGCAGAGACATGTGCATTCGGGGGTGTGCACTGACGGTGTGGAGGTCAGGCACAGGTCATTCTCTGCTCTGCTCAACCACTGTCATTAGGACAGAAGAGCCAGGGCCGACTGCTAGAAAGGGCATCACTTGGCTGGTTCTCTCTGTTCAGGGCCTCCATCCCTCACTGCCTTGTCTCACTCATTCTGGGTTCAAAACTGAGAATGAATAACATCAATAATAATAAGTACAATGGTATCTTCTCACATTTGCTTAGCATTTTACAGTTTACAAGTCCTTTTTTATGTGTTATATAAGCACCTTGAGAACTGGCCCCATAGCTTAAGGCTGAGGACACAGCCTTTGGAGTCCAACCTTGTGTATTTACTTTCCAGCTCCACTGCTTATTAGCTGGGTCACCGCAGGTAAGTTATGTCAGGGATCCCTGCCCCATGTCCTTGTCTATGAAAAAAAGATGATAGACCCTAGAGTCCTTGGGAAGAAGGAAGGAGAGTATACTTAGAGCACTGTCTGGCACACATTAAGTTCTCAGTAAAAATAGTAGCCATTTATAGGGTGGGTAAGAAGTATGACCCCATTTTACAGATGCAGAAACTGAGGGTCCTAGGACTAAGTAACTTATGCAAGGTTACTCGGTTGGCATGACAGAGCAGTCTCTTAATTCAGGCCCGGAATGAAATATGCAGGTGGTCTGGGATGAAGGCAGCGGTCCCCTGAGGTCCTTTGTTGTGTTTTAGATGGCAAGGCAGGTTTGTTTTTTGTTTTTTGTTTTTTTTTTTCTGTTAAGCCTGATTAGACACAGGGGTTAGGAAGGAGGGCCAACTTCTCGGTGGTGACCCCTCCTCTCCCCGGCCGCCTCGCCTGCGGAGCCAGGGGCACCATGTGGCCTGCGCTAAACCTCCACTAAAGAGAGGGCGGGAGATGCCTTCGGAGGGCCCCCTCCAGGGCCTGGGAGAGGGCTTCCGCCGCTGGGCTCCCTCGGTTTAGCTTTCTCCTCATTAACTCCCCGGCCTCATTAATCAGTCCCGATGAAATGTGCCCCCGGGAACACTGCCCGCCCGCTCGGCCGTTTGGCGCTTTAATTATCCTCCCAGCGGGAGGAGGCAGGGTTGGCGCAGCACTGCGCTTTGCCTACACACACACACACACACAGGCGCGAGTCCACCGATGGCCCAGGCAAGTCAGGGCTTGGGTCGTGACCCAGCCAGGGCAGCAAGTTCCGGGTGCCACCGGCTCGGGGTGACTCTGCTTTGCATCTGTCCAGAGAGCCTACTGGGGAGCGGTCATTTGAAAGAGAAGGAAACTCCTCCTTCTTTCCAAAAAGGTTCAGGAACCTTCATCTCCTTGGTCTAAGCTCTTAGCTACACCTACTGTGTGCACCAGGAACACCATCTAGGGCCACCACCTGGATGGTGGAGATAGAGACCCAGCAGCTGCTAGGCCTCAGGAAGCTCCAGGAGGGGGAAAGTTACAGACAAACCAAACTGAAAAAAAGCAAACCACCCCAGCGGCCAGGTGCTATTTCTTTAAAGAAAACACAGAATGCTATGGATGTGCATAGTAGGACATTGAACGAAGCCAAGGCTTGCCAAAGAAGAGGTTCTCCTAAGATCAAAGCTAGAAGTGGGACTTAAACTCTGAAGTGGGAATTAGCCAGTGAAGGGGCAGATATTTAAAGCAACAAATAGTGAATCCAGAGGACTAATATAGTACACAGCCCTCTGTGTCATTCAGTCTGGTTGGAGGACAGGGTCATGACAACAGGACAGTCCAAGGTGAAGTGTAGCCACTGTCAAGCCCAGGTCATGAGGGGCCTTGTATGCTGTGCTAAGGTCGACCTGGATGTAACCTGAAGGCAATGAGGAATTACTGGTGAATTTTACAGAGAGTGACATGTTAGACTTGTTTTGGAAAGCCTCTTCGAAGTGAGCAGGATGAACTGAGGAGGACAGGAACGGAGGATGGGAGGCTAATTAGCAGGCTGGGTGACTGACTGGGTGTGGGAGGCAAAAGAGAGAGAGAGAGGTGTTTGGAATGTTCCCAAGTTCCCCCTGCAAGGCACATTTTGGGACTCTGGAGGAAGGTTCGCTTGAGGTAGTCTCAGGTCTCTCTGGCTTAGCTCGAACTGAAGATGAAGGTAGAGACCAGCTGGTTTCCTTCCTGTTTTATCCCCCCCTTGGTAGGCAGTCAGAAGCTGCCTTCCAGTGTCAGGAAGGTAAGTCACTTCATCAGCTCTCTCATCTATAAAATGAGAGCATTGGATTGGAGCTGGGTTAGAAACTCACACCTGCAAGGAGCCGGAGGACCCGGGGAACCAGGCAGACACTGTATGGATCTGAGCAGACCAAGACAAGAATAAAGAGTGCAGTGCCCCTCAGTTAAAACCTGCTCTAGTCTTGGCTAGGGAAAGACTCAAGGTCACCAGATCTTCTGCAGAAGCCTGAGCTCAGTGTTTTTAACATGCCATCTCCTAATTTTAAAATGACCGTATAATCCAAACATACTTAGCTTGAAACACGTCAAATCTATTGAAATCCATGAGTTCTTAATGATATTTTAAAAAAATCATTGGTCACCTCTGAGGGATGCTGAAGAAACTCACTATTTTAGAAAAATAGCAAGGAAAAGAACCAAGCGTTTGTCTCACTTTTTCTATCTGAAATGTACCTCAGGATAAACCAACAGTTGATGACAGTTTCTCTTTAGAGAAGTATGATGGGCTCAGCACCTGTGGCTCAAGTGGCTAAGGCGCTAGCCCCAGACACCTAAGGTGGCGGGTTCGAATCCTGCCTGGGCCCACCAAACAACAATGACGGCTGCAACCAAAAAATAGCCGGGCGTTGTGGTGGGTGCCTGTGGTCCCAGCTACTTGGGAGGCTGAGGCAGGAGAATTGCTTGAGCCCAGGAGTTAGAGGTTGCTGTGAGCTGTGATGCCACAGCACTCTACCCAGGGGGACAGTTTGAGGCTCTGTCTCCAAAAAAAAAAAAAAAAAACAAAAGAGAGAGAGAAGTATGATGGCTCAAAATAAAAAGGGAATGATAGAATTAGAATGTCACAATTCAGCCGCTCCTAATGAAATAATGGATCTAGTCAATGGTCTTTCCTGACAAGCAGATATTACTCCTGATAGATAAACAGTATTGCCTATGAAGTACTCTTGAAAAAAAAATAAAGCATTAATTGATCAAGCCTCTATATCTAACAACCAATTTACAGGAAATATAGGAGCAGGAGAACATGTGTAAATGACACCGTGGGGATACATTCAACAAAATCCAGACAGTGGAAAATTCTACAGAACAAATGATCTGGTTTCTTTAACAAATAAATTGGAAGGAGAAAAAGAGATCATCAGTTTAAACCAGACAGTGCCCTGTGTAGATTCATTTGGATCCTAATTTGAACAATGAAGAAGAATAATTAAAACAATTGGGCAATTTCCAACCTTGACCATATATTTGAGGATAAGGAATGGTTATTTTACATGTGGTAATGTATTGCTATAATGTTATTTAAAAGGTTAGTCAGCTTTTAGAAATATTTACATAAGAAATGATAATGGTTTCTGAGACTTGCTTCAAAATCACAAAGAGAAAGTGAAGATTGCTTTTTTTTTTTTGGAGACAGAGTCTCACTCTGTTGCCCTGGGTAGAGTGCTGGTGGCATCATTACAGCTCACAGCAACCTCAAACTCTTAGGCTCAGACAATTCTCTTGCCTCAGCCTCCCAAGTAACTGGGACTGCAGGCACCCACCACTAACTCCCGCCTAGTTTTTGTACTTTTAGTAGAGAAAGGGATCTCACTCTTGCTCAGGCTGGTCTCAAACTCCTGAGCTCAAGAAATCCACTCTCCTTTGCCTCCCAACATTACAGGCGTGAGCCTGGAAGATTGCCTTTGGAGGGATCAAGTTCTGAAGCCAGGCAATGGCTATCTGGGGGTTCTTATATTATCTCACTAACTTTGCATATAATTATTACCTACAACACGCTGTTATCCATAATGTAAAAGCATGTATAAGTAAAAAATATAAATAAAAAATATTATCCATAATAGAATGTTTAAAAAATACAGGGTGTCCATAAAATTCATCTGCGATTTAAACTGTACACGAACTTTATGGACACCCTGTATATTATGGGCCAAAATATATCTGTGGCCTAGAATTGATCCATAGGCTGCCAGATTGTGGCCTCTGAATCTGCGGACACTTCAGCTTTATCTGACTCTAACCTGCCCATGGCCAAACCATCAGCGGTAGGACCCGATATTAGTAGACTTTGACTTCCCACACCTTTTCCTGGTCCCTTTTCAGATCTTATCCCAGAAGTGCCCATCTCCCTGGGAATGTAGTAATGTGGCAGAGAAGCATTAAACAAAGCGCTCAAGAGCAGCCCGAGCTCCCTAAGACAGGGAACACCGCAGGCTTAGGCTGATGGGAGCTGGGACGGGAGCTGTCCCAATCTAGCGCTGCTCCGTCGGTTTCTCTGGCTTCACCTTACAAATAGACACCACGTCCGGCCAGACCTCTCACCTTTTACCTGAGCATTCCCGAGCTCAGACAAAGGCATCTACTCTCCAGAAAAAATAAAAGGCAGGAATAGGAATGTGCCCTGGAGCAGCAGTTCATGTTAGAGAAGAGGGGGGTCCATCTGGGGAGACAGAGTGACTGCGGCCGAGAGGGGAGGGAGTGAAAGTTCCCGAATCCAAAGGCACGTGAGAGGGACAGTGTTGGAGACAGGCACAAGGCTATTTCTGGGCAATCTCTTGTTGCATCCCCTCCGCCCTGCACCCCCACCCCACCCCAGCAGCGAATGACCCTTCCCCTGGCACGTGTCTGAGGCTCTGGCTGCTCATTTAGACAAGAAGGGGCCAGCTTGGAGAATGAATTACACGGGCTGGGCGCGGGAGGACGCAGACCCGGAGACGCACAATAGGCAATCCGCCGGAGCCGGGTGCTGGGCCAGGCTGCCCGCGGCGCCCCCATCTAGTGCGGCTCCTGCGGAGTGTCAGTCCTCCGGGGGCCTCTCATTGTGTCCTACATCCTCCTCTCGCCCGGCTTTGGGTGCCCAGGTTGGAGCCAGCGTCGGGAGTTTGGAGAGGGTGGTTCTTGACCGCAGACTGGACCGAGGTCCTCAGCGCAAGGCCACCCTCCCCCAGCCCGCGCTTGGGCCCGGATTCTACGTGCGGCGATTAGGCGGCCGGCCCTCCCGGGTCCCACCTCTTTCATCAGCCGCTCCCCGACCTGCCGGGGTAATGAGCCGCCCTCGACCTGGCCCCCGCGCCATTGTGTGCTTGTGGGGGAGAGGCCGGGTCTCCGAGCGCGGTGGAGGGTGACCGCGCGCGCGGCTGAGACCTCCGCTTCACACCTGCTCCCCGCCCCCAGCCCCGGGCCTGCGCGGGTGTGTCCTCTCCTCCCCGCGGGAGGGGTCTCAGCTGGGGATGCACTTGGTAAAGAGGCCGTGGAGAGGCCGGCGGCGGCCAGAGGAGGAGCTATAAATTTGGAGCAGATGCGGCCTGACAGTCACCCAGCCCCGGGAGGTGGGGGAGGGCTTTGCTCCCGGCCCAGGCCCCATGGTCTAGTCTGCAGCTGAGTTTGACGGACTCCAGGCCGAGGTGACCTGGGACTTTGGACTTAGGGAGCCTGTCTTCCCCACCTGCCCACCTTTGCCTTCTGCTCCTCCTGTGTCCACGTGTAGCGACAAGGAATAGAGAGCAGAGAGATACAGAAATCGGCTTATTACTTCCTCCCTAAAAAGAATAGTTTTTTCAGAAAAGACTGTGACCAAGTCTGCCATCCTGGCTCTGAGCTGGTGCTTTTTGACGGCAGCTAGAGAAAGTGGAAGACAGCCGTTGTGCATTCCACTCTATGAAGTGCCATTTTGTGCTGAAAATGCAGAGTTGGAGGCACAGGCAGGCAGGATGGGGGACCGACGAGAAAGAGGGGCAGAAGAACACTAAGGAAAAACCCTTGCTATGCTGTATTCTTGGGGCTATACCACTGCACATTCAAACAGCTTTTCCCTGCATCCTGCAGAAGAGGGAGCAGGCTGAGAGTGTCTCCAGGGCTTGGGGGAGTTAGCGCTTAATCCAGGGATCTAAACCACATATGCGTGTGGCAGAGGGGAGGGCTTTCCACTAACCACACTACCAGGAAGGTGACACGGGCCTTGAGTAGATCTGGAAAGGAGTGAGGAAAAGTTGGAGCTGAGCATAGCTGGAGTGAGAACAGCCCTACTTTATCCAACTTGCTCTGGGCACGGTAGGGATCCCTTTCTACAGTCCGGTAAATTGAAGTCTGAGTCTACGACTCCTGTCTGAAGATCCTGGTACCATCACTAATCTGACCAAGGATGACTTGGAGGTTTGAGTCCACAACAGTGGTGCCAGGTTGAGTTAGCAGAAACCTCTGTGGTGGCTCTGTTCTCCCTTAGTGGCTGTTCCTTGGTTCTCTCTTGCACTCTGTGGGGGGGGGGGGGAACTAGCTTGGCTTATGGAATCCACTGCCCCTCCACTTGCCCCACACTCCCCTCAGTCTCTCTGGTCTGTACCCACGTGGCCTGCCTTTCCTAGGCTCAGGGTTGTCAAACTTTAGCATTCACCAAAGTCCCCAGGAGGCCTTGTTAAAATGCCACCCAGAATTTCCCATTTATTTATTCTGGGATAGGGCCAGAGGATTTGCATTTCTAAAAGTTTTCCAGGTGGTGGCAGTGCTATTTCTGGGGATCACTTTAAGATCACCACCTAGATGCAAAGGAAAGTAGGAGCTGGTAAAAAGAGGAAGAAACTGAAGTGCTCAGTGCTGGGGACGGTCACTGGAAGCTGAAGCTCCCCAGGATAGGCGGCATCGTCACTCTCTCTGAGGGATCCACGGGCTAAATCCCCCAAGAACTGTGGACATATACCAGATTAGCCGTGTGTGTGTGTGTGTGTGTGTGTGTGTTCTTTTCTGGAGACTTAGCACTCCCTCTAATTGACTGAGATGATTCTGTATTCTTCTCAGCCTTTCACAGGGAACAGGAATTACCTGGATTTATTTTCCCACCCCAACTTGGTTACCCACCCATCTCTTTGTACCTGTAGAAGCAGCCGTGTTGTCTTACACATTTCTGATTGCAAACTAATGAGTACAGATTTTAGTACACAATAGTGACTCAATAAATGTCTGTGCATGGAGGAATGTATGAATGCTTTCTCTCCTCTTTAGAAGAATGCTAACACCGGCCAGTGCCCCCTCCTCCCCTTCGCTTCTTACAGCAGTTCTGAAACAGTTCAAAGATGTTTAAGATGGTTGAGTTCCAGATATTTGCTGAAAAATTCTGCCCCAAGATGTCAGTGTCGTTATCATCAGTTAGGAATCTTTGGCTAAGATTCCTAAAAAAAAAAAAAAAGCTAGCTGGGCGTTGTGGCAGGTGCCTGTAGTCCCAGCTACTTGGGAGGCTAAGGCAAGAGAATCGCTTAAGTCCAGGAGTTGGAGGTTATTGTGAGCTGTGATGCCATGGCACTCTACCCAGGGCGACAGCTTGAGGCTCTGTCTAAAAAAAAAGGACAAAATGGAGAGACAATACATGAGAAAGGCAATTTTACTTCTTACCACCAGGTGGCAGACATTGCCTCATTAATGAGAACTGTCCCCAGACTTGAAACCTGGCCTAAATTCTACTTAGTTTTTTCAAATCACAACCAGGACAATAGGGCTGTTTCTCTACTCAGATGAGTTGAGAATTGAGGCAGAGAGAACACTTGTTTGAAAACATCTTTGTAGGCTCGGCGCCTGTGGCTCAAGGAGCTAAGGCACCAGCCACATACACCTAAGGTGGTGGGTTTGAATCCAGCCCAGACCGCAAAACAACAATGACGGCTGCAACCAAAAAAAAAAAAAAAAAAAAGAAAACATCTTTGTAACCAGGTGCGGTGGCACACGCCTGTAATCCTAGCAGTCTGGGAGGCCAAGGCCTATGGCTCTCCTGAGCTCAGAGGGGTTCAGGACCAGTCTGAGCAAGAGTAAGACCCCATCTCTACTAAAAATAGAAAAATTAGCTAGATATGGGGGTGCCTGTAGTCCCAGCTACTTGGGGAGCTGAGGCAAGAGGAAAGAGTTTGAGGTTGCTGTGAGCTAGATGCCACAACACTCTACCCAAGGTGACAGAGTAAGATTCTGTCTCAAGAAAATAAAAAAGGGAAATATCTCTGTAACCTCTGCCAGTGTATTTGAGTAATCCACTGAGTTTCCTCATCAGTGAGAAAAGGCTGAAACCTTCTAGTTTTCCCTTCTGGAAAAGACAGGCACTCTTTTGTAGATGTAAGAAAATGGATTACCATTAAAAAGAAATAAACAAATAAAAATAAATTCTATATAAATAAGGTTATTTAAAAGGAGGAGGTAGAAGAAGAAGAAGAAGAAATGGGTTACTTAACTAAGAAAAATGCAAAGACTCTATAATTTCAAACCACAGGTTTCTGCCACCACAAAAACACAGGACAGCCCCAAACAACTTGATAAGCATATGACTCAGCTTCCTTTGCTTCCATCCCCTCTCTGGCAGGAACCCTTATTTCCTACCACTTCAGGTTCTTTATTCTGTTGCTCATATTAAAATTGCTCCGAACTAGGGCAGCACCTGTGACTCAAAGGAGTAGGGCGCCAGCCCCATATACCGGAGATGGTGGGTTCAAACCTGGCCCCAGCCAAAAACTGCAAAAAAAAAGAAAAGAAATTGCTCCAAACTAAAAAAGAAAGCTTTATTTTGACTCTAGGATCCACTCAGGGACCTCCTTAATGAATTCTAGGTTGCAGTCTGATGGACATGTGGGTGGTCTCTCCTTTACCCCAAATGTCCTGATACTCAACATATAAAGTGAATTTAACATAACTTATATAATATAAATTATATAATTTATATTATACTGCAATTTATATAATCATATAGTTATAGTTATATAAT
>NW_003852503.1:247554-257587 GCF_000181295.1 Otolemur garnettii | reverse complement strand
TATAACTATAACACACATGCAGCAAGAATATACACCTCTTATGCAAGGTTCAATGAATGTTTTAGGAATAGGGCAGGTGAAGATTTCTGTTCCACACAACTTTCTCATCTCAGGTATATTTACAAAAGATACCAAGGATATAGTAGTGTCAATGTCAATGTCAAAGTCAGAGCAGATCTATACCTTACATAGAAAACAGGAAATTGTCTATACCAACAGCAGATTCTCTAGTATAAGTAGGACATTACCCTTTTAGCCTGCAAGGATTATTACTGCTTTCATCTGATAAGCATTAGGCCTCTTCTTATTTGGAGATGGGCAGATCCCAGGTACACACAGACAATCTATTTTTTTCTTTTTTTAGACAGTCTCACTTTGTTGCCCTCAGTAGAATGCCATTATGTCACAGCTCACAGCGACCTCAAATTCTTGGGCTTGAGTAGTTCTCCTGCCTCAGCCTCCCAAGTAGCTGGGACTACAGGTGCCTGCCATAATGCCCAGTTATTTTTAGAGACAAGGTCTCACTCTGGTGCAGGCTGGTCTCAAATCTGTGAGCTCTGGCAATCCACCTGCCTCGATCTCCCAAATGCTGGGATTACAGGCGTGGGCCACTGCGCCTGCCCCCACATTGACAACCTTACACTAAGTAAAACCCACCTCCAAGTGGTGCTCTGCCTTGGGCAATTCACATTCACTCCAACTGCAACCTTGGACACTTTAAATGTTTACAGATACATTAACAGAGCCTATGAGAAACAATAGAAGAAGATGGAAATACTACCTCTTTCCTTCCTTCTGTTTGTGTTGTTAACAGTTAGTCAAAATATATTTATGGAATGCCTGCAGGCTACATAGCAGGGTACTTCACCCTTCATTGAAAATCCATTAAAACAATTAACGAGGTCACGCTTGGAAACTTTTTTTACGAAGGAATTTTCTTTAGTTGCTGCATTGGTAGGCACTAATTTGAGATGCAAAAGTAACAACCTTATTTGAACTAGGAAGCCCTTATGTAAACCACACACACCGCATATAATACATGTGAATTTGTCTGTACTTAGGTCTGAGTATATGGACTTAAAACCTAAAGACCTAGTGGTATTTATATGCATAAAAGGGAAGAAGAGTTTTAAAAGTTAGTGAATCATCTTCTACTAATGCTCCAAAGTTAAACGTTTACCTAGAAAGGTTGTGCCCTGGTTATAGGTCATTAATGACCATCAATAAATAAAGCTGTGTTCACATCTATAACAGTGATGGAATGTCATTCCCTCCTGCCTTTCATACCAGGAAACTAGGCTGAAAAAAACCCATATTGTTTGATCAAGACAAAAAAGAGATTCTTTCAAATCAACATTTGGTCTTTGAAATTATTTTATAAACATAAGGACATTTCATTAGTTTGTTTATTGTTTTCTCCCACTGCTAACTTTAACAACCTTTATTAGCATATGTATGTACACAGTTGGTTCTGTCTTCTTTCAATCATTTGTTTAGCAAGGAATTCTCCTAAGATCCTGGGGTAGAAATTGCCCCCTCATTTCTTGCACATCTTGAATGTGATGGGGTCTTGTTAATGGTTCCCAATTGTAGTGGAATCTCCACCATTTCTATCCCTGGACCATGCTTTTAGTCCCAGATCTTCTCTGCAACCATTCTCCAAGCCAAAGTCCTCAAGTATATTCTCTGCCTTTTTAGGACAAGAGAAAGAACAGAGTTGGGCAGAGGGACTTATTCTGTCTTAAAGGAAAGATACACTTTCTGCCAAATAGTGGAACTGTGGTGACTGAACTAAAGAAGATACAGTAGTACCAATTTAGAGCAGGAGTTGGGGCCAGACCGTCCCAGGGCCAAAGCTCAGATCCCTCACTTAGCAGTGATGTGTTTTTGGTAGGTAACCTAACTTCTCTAAGCTACGGTTGACCTTCTTGGCTAAAATGTGAGGCTTAAATAAGATAATGCATGTAAAATGCTCAGTATCTGCCTAGTACACAGCATTGATGAATAGACATCCTTAGTACCTGTCAGACCCAGACCTCTGTGAAAACAGAAGCCAACTTTGTTATGGTAAGGAGAGTATTTATGTGTGATATTATGAAATGTATGTTTTGTATTCTTCCATTTCCTGATATGTAGTTCCTAAAATCATTGGAATCTCTGGAGTGATGAGAGTCTTTATGACAATGAGGTGACTGGTGGCCAAGGCATAATTAGAGAGACTTTCAACCTCATCCTCCAACCACTGGGGAGCGGAGAGGATCTGAAGTTTGAGTTGGTCACCAATGGCCAATGATGGAATCGGCCATGCCCACCTAATGAAGCTTCTATACAAAACCCAAAAGGATAGAGTTTGAGGAGCTTCCACATAACTTCCTGGACAGTGGGGCCCTGGAGAAAGCATGGAAGCCCAGTGCCCCTTTCCGTATCTCTTACCCTGTGCATCTCTTCCATCTGGCCGTTCATATATATCCTTTGTAATGTCCTTTATAATAAATGGGAAAATGCAAGGAGATGTTTCTCTGAGTTCCTGTGAGCTGCTCCAGCAAATAAATGGAACCCAGGGAGGAGGTTGTGGCAACCCCAATTTATAGCCAGTTAATGTAGGTTACCACTGTGCTTGTGACTGGCATCTGTAGTGAGGGCAGTCTGGTGGGGCTGAGTCCTCAACCTGTGGAATCTGATGCCATCTCCAAGTAGACCGAGTTGGAAGATATCCGGCTGGTCTGCTGGAGTCCCCTGGAGAAGTAATTGGCATATAGGGGAAAAAACCTCGCACATCTAGTATCAGAAATATTGAATTAAAAGAAGAAATATCGCAGGGCTATGTAAGAGAATAGAGAATGGGGAAATACAGAAACAAAACTTTTGTTTTTGTTTTTTTCTTATCCCTTTAATGTGCCTGTGCAAATATAGCAGAAAGTTCACTGAACTGCCACTAAACCAGGATTGTCATAGAGTTTATTTTTTTCTTTGAGACAGAGTCTCACTCTATTGCTAAGGTAGAAGGCCCTGTCCTCAACCTAGCTCACAGCATCCTCAAACTCCTGGGCTCAAGCAGTCCTCCAGCCTCAGCCTCCTGAGTAGCTGGGACTACAGGCACACACCATGATACAATTTTTCCTATTATTAGCAGAGATGGGGTCTCGCTCTTGCTCAGACTGCTGTCAAACTCCTGAGCTCAAGCGATCCTCCAGCCTCAGTCTCCCAGAGTGAGAGGATCACCAGTAGGGATTTAGAGGTATGAAAGAGAGAAAGGAAGAAAGCCAGTAAAGGTGCACAGTGGGTACCTGGGGTTTAATTCTCACTCTGGGAGAGGGTCTATGGTGCACCTCAGAATCATCCCACCCGAAGAGCAATGAGGTAGAAGTGTTATCTACCAATACTGCACCTGCCATTTGTTGAAATCTGCTTCTGGGGGCATTAACTGTTGCAAGCATGACTCTGCAGCAGAACTCTGGAGTCCAGCATTGAAACGTTCATCATGGAACTTGCAAGAGACTCTACTTAATGTACTCATGTACAACAAATACCCCTGGCATCACGGAATTAGTTGTCACATGGCCCAAGCAGCAAGGCCAGTTAAACTGCAGCCAGAGCCTATTGTGGGATCTAGTTTTGCTCTGGGCCTCCCACAAAACTGGTAACCTTCTGAGTTGTTTGACACAGAGATAGGAACAGTATTCCCAAATGTGGTGTATGCTGTGTCCAAATTCCAAAGAGGCCTAGCAGTAGTATATCTCTGGTAAGAGGTATAAGGTAAAATAACTTGTCCTTAAAACCTCAGTGGATGTCTTGGTGTGGCCCAGATAGCTGGACCCCTAAAAACTTCACAGTTATGGCAGGCTTTGAATTGTTTAAAGGTTTATTTCCTCACCTCTGGTATATGAGGAATCCAAGTAACATCTTCCAAATAAGGAAACTTCGGGGAATTCTGGGGTATATCTCAAGACAATCAAGGTTATTAAGGCAATGCTTTGAGGCCATTGTCAGAAAACACCCATAAAAAATTTTTAAAAAATAAAAAAAAAGTTAACCACCCTAAAGATTCCCTGAAGCTGTAGCTGAGGGTCCTTCAGGCATTGCCTTAAAATTCAGAGGTTTTAATAAGGATTCTTATAGCCACACTCTTGGTTTGATTTTGACCTGAAACTCCTCTAACTTTGAGTAATTTTTACCAGTAGGGAAAACTGAGATAAGGGATACTTGTATTTTTCAAACTAGCAAATCCCTGGGCTTCTATAAATCCTCTAAATTCTGTTTTAAGCCAAATCGTTCCTTTTTGGGCTCATCTCTCTTTTCCTGTATGTTGTTATACACAGTTAGGAGAAGCCAAAAGGCAGTTTGAACATTCTGCCCAGAGAGCTCCTTAATCATCTTTTTAAAGCTTTGTTTTATTAGTACATTTTCTATGTCTCAAGTTTCCAGAGGCAAAATTTTTGCCCAGTATTCCATGACGCTAGAATACGAGTTGCCCTTTCTCCAGCCTCCAGCAACTATTTTCTGACTGTCTCACCAGCTCCAGCAGCTGTTGGTTCACCATTCCTCCAGCCTGAGCTCACAGCTCTGTTGGTGTTTTTCCAGCCTCTAACCACCAAGTGGTCTACAGGCAGAATTCCAGAAGAACAACAGTGGAAGTTGCAAGCCTTTTGAGGTTAGTCTCCAGAACGACATCACTCCCGCCACATTTCACTGGTCCAAGCAAGCCACAGGGCCATTCCAGATTTAAGGAGTGGAAAGATCGACCCAGCTGCTAATGGAGAGAGTTGTAAACTAATGTGACAATGTTTTTCAGTTTGCACCATACGTCTTCTCACTATCACGTGGGTAGAATAGACTAAATGCCTCCAGAATCAATTCCTAAATGGAATTTGCTGAGTCAGATGCAAACATGTATTTGCAGTTTTGAGGGATATTGCCAAGTCGCTCATCACAATTGGTACAGAGGTTGTACCAGTTTGGAATCTCGCCAACAATAAATAAGAGTGCCAGATGAGGTTTCCCCAGATCTCACAAGATGGTATGTCATCTAAAACTTGTCCTTTGCCAATCTGACAGGTTAAAAATGGCACCTTCCTATAGTTTTAACTTGGATTATGAGTAAGATGGAGCATATTTTATTTCATTGAGAGCCATTTGTAATTTTTTCCTTCAAAACTAGCTATCCATACTTTACCATTTTCCATTTGATTTGTTGCACTCAAGAACGTGCTCTTGTTCGTGGTGAGATATATTTGGATTCTAGTTCTGGGATAGGGTCTCTTGAATCTCTGAGCTGAAAGTTTGTTGCACGGTGGCTCACACCTGTAATTCTAGCACCCTGGGAGGCCAAGGCAGGTGGATTGCTTGAGCTCAGGAGTTCAAGACCACACCGAGCAAGAGTGAGACCCCATCTCTACCAAAAATAGAAAAAGTAGCTGGCATTGTGCTGAGTATCTGTAGTCTCAGCTACTTAGGAGGCTGAGGCAGGAGGATCTCTTGAGCCCAAGAGTTTGAGGTTTCTGTGAGCTATGAGGCCACAGCACTCTTCCTAAAGGGATAGAGTGAGACTCTATTTTTAAAAAATATAAATAAACAAATGACTGCATAAATAAATATTCCCTAGATATCCATTTTTGGCCTTGCTAAGGTCAATGAATTCTATCCTTATCTGGGAAGTATGAGGAGAAGATGATGGCTTGTACTTACAGAAAATGACTAAAATATACCCAACCTCACTCATTACATGAAAATTCAATAAATTTGACCAGCTGGCTACAACTTAGGGAGTTCCCATAGTTTCGTTACAATGAAGGCTTACAAATTAGGACCAGCCAGAGTCACATATGACAGACGGGATGCAGAACTACAACTAAGAGTGTTCCAAGCTTTGTGCCCTTGGGGATGTGTTATCCTCCTGGCACTGCTGTGCTGTAATGAGCAGAGTATTGCCAACCCAAGAGACTAATTCTAGTTTTGGTGCCCAGAGTGTATATGGAGGCTTCATTATGTAGGTGAAATTGATTTATAACCCATGTGTTTGGAACTCAATTTCCAGCCACCCTCTGTCCCTGAAAGTCAGTCTGATTTCACTCCTATTGCTCAGGAAATTTCAAGAGGTGAGAGGAAAACTCGCGGGAGCAGACACAAATGTCAGTCACCTCTCTCTTTGGGTCATGGTGATACTTCATGACACAAATACCCATAGCGTTTCTTTGTTTTGATTTTTAAGCCTAATTTTAAATGTGTTTTTGTTACATAGTAGCAACATAAACAAAGCCGACATTGGCCCTTCCCCACTTGTACGGCTGATCTCATGTACTTTTGATATATTTTAATCTATTCATTTTATTTCTTTTTTTCCTCAAAAGATTAAGGGCACATATACTTCCCCTAGTAGGTCAGAGGTTACTGTGCACTATGATGATGCCTATCCAGGGTGACAGAGGCTGTGAGCTGTGATGCCACAACACTTGAGGCTCTATCTCAAAAAGAAAAAAGAAAAAAGGAAAAGAAAGAAGGCAGGGATATCTTGTCACTTTTTTTTTTTTTTGAGATAGAGTCTCATTTTGTCATCCTCAGTAGAGTGTACAGGCATCACAGCTCACAGCAACCTCAAACTCTGAGGTTGAAGTGATCCTCTTGCCTCAGTCTCCCAAGTAGCTGGAAGTGTAGGCACCCACCACAACACCCAGCTACCTTGTACCCAGGGTGACAGAGTGAGACTCTGTCTCAAAAAAAGAAAAAAAAAAAAAAAGACTCAGCGCCCGTTGCTTAGTTAGGGCGCTGGCCACATACACTAGAGCTGACAGATTCGAACCCAGCTCAGGCCTGCTAAACAACAATGACAACTACAACAAAAAATACAGCTGGGCATTGTGGCAGACACCTGTTGTCCCAGCTACTTGGGAGGCTGAGGCAAGAGAATCGTTAAGCTCAAGAATTTGAGGTTGCTGTGAGCTGTGATGCCATAACACTCTACCAGGGTGACATAGTGACTCTGTCTCAAAAAACAAAACAAACACAGAAAAAAACCATGTTCTCATTTTCATACAAATCACAAAATCATCATTTCTTTCTTTGTAAGAAAACGAAGATAAGCAACAAGAAAAAAGAAAATAAGCATTTGCTATAACTAGTATTAAAGCCAGTTGCATATTTATTTCAACCCTTTTTAGGATTAATATGTATGTAAGCCTATTTAAACATATTAGTAGGCTTTATTTCTTAGAGCAGCTTTGGATTTACAAGGAAAAAAAGTGAGCAGAAAGTACAGAGAATCCTTTCTCCCCCACACACGGCTTCCCTATTATTAACATCTTGTTTTAGTTACAATTATCTTCTTTATAATTGATGAACCAATAATGATACATTCCTGTTAACTAAAATCTGTAATTTGTATCAAGCTTCACTCTTTGGGTTGTGCAGTTCTGTGGAGTTTGTCAGATATCCACCATCACACTCAGAAGTATCATACAAAAGAGTTTTACTGCCCTGAAAATCCCCTGGACACCACCCATTCATTCCTCCCACCCTCCCTGTGGCAACCACTCATCTTTTTACTGTCTTTACAGTTTTGCCCAGTGATTTTCAACCAGATATTACATGAGCCACAAAAAAAAAAATTTAATTTCTTTGAGACAGAGCTTCAAGCTGTCTCCCTGGGTAGAGTGCTGTGGCATCACAGCTCACAGCAACCTACAACTCCTGGGCTTAAGCAATTCTCTTGCCTCAGCCTCCCAAGTAGGTGGGACTACAGGCACCCGCCATAACACCCAGCCATATTTTGGTTGTAGTTGTCATTGCTGTTTGGCAGGCCTGGGCTGGATTCGAACCTGCCAGTTCTGGTGTAAGTGGCCAGCGCCTTAGCTGCTTGAATTACAGGTGCCTAGCCAGTTTTTCTACTTTTAGTAGAGCGGTGGGGGGATCTCGATCTTGCTTGGCTGGTCTTAAACTCCTGAGCTCAGGTGATCCTCCTTCCTCAGCCTTCCAGAGGGCTAAGATTACAGATGTGAACAACCGTGCCTGGCCCTTTGTCTGCCGGGGCTGAGCTCAGGGACCCGTCCCAAATAGAACCGTGTGCAGTGGCACAGAAACCTGTGCACACGTCCCGCCCAGAAAGGAATGAGTGCACCAACCCCTGAGCCCCAGACGTGTACATCCCTGCTCCACCTCAACCCCTGTGCTGACTTGGGTTTGAAACTCAGCCCCCTGGCTTCCCAGTGAATAAAGGCCATGTTGCCCACACAGGATCTGGACTCCTGTGGACTCTGTGGACTTTTGTTCACATCTTGGAATAACTTCTCCTTTTTGGTGCTGAAACCTGGGATTGAACTGTTTACCTCTTAAAAGGCATCTTTGTTGCTTCCTGCTTTTGGTGGTTGTAAACAAAGCTGTTAGAAACATTCATATAAAGGTTTTTGTGTCGTCATGAGCACAAAATGCTGAATCACATGGTAAGACGATGTTTGGCTTGGTTAAGTAGCTATGCATTTTGCATTTGCACCAGTAAAAAAAGAGAGTTCCAGTTCCTCCACATCATCACTGGCCAGCCTTCGGTGTGTCAGTGTTTTCTATTTTCCTCATACTAATGAGTGTGTGGTGGTATCTCATGGCTGTTATTATTATTATTATTTATTTTTTTGGTCAGTTTTTGGCCGGGGCCAGGTTTGAACTCCTTGAGCTACAGGTGCCGCCCTCTCATGGCTATTCTAATGAGAGAGGATACCGGAGAGGGGCAGGTCTGGGAGAACAGGTCTTCTCTGGGAGACCACGAGGATGCACCTGCAGGGCCCTCTCTACGGTGACTCAGTTCTTGGGAATTTATAGGCTTAACTCCCTGGAATTTGGAAATTTCCAAGTTCTGTGAAATCCTGTAGTTCTGTAGGGGCTGGAGTAGCATCTCCCGCTTGATTCAAACTGGCCAATGGGAAGGGTGCCTGTGGGTGGAACTTCTTGACTGTCAATAAAAAGGAAAAGACCCAGCCAGTCGGGGAGCGCAGCCATAAGCTCCCGGCCGATGAATAAAGCCCTTCCTCTTATAACTACGGTGTTTGGGTGCTCTTTCTCTCCGTTGGGCCTCGTCTTCCTGCAACGCTAAAATGCCCAATAACATTGTTTCATATGTATATTTTTCACCTGAATATCTTCTTTGTAGAGATCTCTGTTGGGATCATTTGCCCATTTTAAACTTTGGGTTTTCTTATTGTTGAGTTTTAAGAGTTCATTGTATATTTCAGATACAAATTCTTGTTTTTTTTTTTTCGTTCTCTTAACAAGCCTATTGTTTTGGAGTAACAAAATAAACATCTAAGTTAATTCATCTAGTAGACTAGAGTTTATGTCAGAATAACAGTTCATAGACTATAGTCAATGGAAAACAAGCCATACTCTGCAGAACATCTAAAGGGAGTTTCTTATGAGCCAAATCTGAGGACCATGACCCAGAGCCACACCCAAGAAGCCTTGAGCAAGTGGACTCCAGGTGGTGGAATTACATTTTCATTTATACACGTTAGGGAGACAGGAATTACAGGTGAGGTCGTAAGTCAATACTTGGAAAACATACTTTGGCTTGGCCCCCAAATGTGGGGACATCTGGAAGTGGGAGCTTATAGGTTATAGGTGGGGAAGAAAGATTCTAACTTTCTTCTTGAAAGTTAGGCTCTGTCAAAAAAATGAGGAATCAGTGGAAAGGAATGCTTAAGATAAAGGGTCTGTTAATTAGAGACAAAGTACCGGCCAGAGGCAAGTGGCCTGTTATGTATATTAAGGACTTGAAGGTGTGTCTTGCACCGCCTTAGGCCTGTTAATGAGTCACAAAGGCCATCTCTAAGGTGGGGGGGGGCATGATGAGATTTGTATCTCCTTTCTCATGGCTAGCAACTCAGTCTTAGGGACCCTTTGGCCAAGAGGGGGTCTAGTCAGTCAGTCACTAAGAGGGGAGCCTTAAGATTTTATTTTTGGCTCGGCGCCTATAGCTCAACCGGCTAAGGCGCCAGCCACGTACACCTAAGGTGGCAGGTTCGAATCCCCAGCCCGGACTCGCCAAACAACA
>NW_003852503.1:244201-247191 GCF_000181295.1 Otolemur garnettii | reverse complement strand
ATTTCATTTTAGTTCACAGAATGAATATAGCAATATTTATTAACCACTAGCTTGCTGCTAGCTTAATAGCGCAATTCTAAATTTTGGTATTGTAAACTGTGTAATGATGAACAATCTTGTAACTAAAACTTTGTGTGCAATCTTATGTTCTTAGCATACATTTCTAGAAGTGGAGTAGCTGCTGATAGGTTTGGAAATGCTCAGCTGCTCAGCTGGTGCTCAGCAGGGGATGAGAAAAGCATTTCTCTAGGTGAGATTAGGATATAAAAGTATAAGTTTATTTTATCTTAGAGAAAGGGAAGAGAGTGGGGGGGGAAGGTGAGAAAGAGAGAGAAGAGAGCAGGGAATGAGAGAGAGGAAGATGGGAGGGGAGGAAGAGAGAAAAGGAGAGAATGGTGTGGATCTCAAAGAAATAAAGGAAGAATGCCTCCACTGACATCTGGTGAGTAGCTGAATTTAACAGGAAAAATGCAGAAGACAGCCGCCAGTTATGAATGTGAACGCTGTGTCTATTTTTCCTTAGGCAAAGTTGAAGACAGACATTTTTCTAGGTATTTCCAATCCTCAGGCCTCATTGTTCATCCATCCAGGCCAGTTAGTAATCATTTGAGGCTTAAAGGAATAAATTGTACCAGACAAAGGAGTTGGGGAAATGCAAAGAGAATTTACATTTTCTTTTGGTCTGTTGGGTTCCTCAACGGTTTGTGAAACAGAAATCTACTGGGGTGGGAGTAGAGGCTGCTGGCAAGAGAAAGAAACCAGGCAGAGAGAGATTTTAGGTTTTTTTCTTTTCTTTCTTTCTTTTTTTTTTTTGAAAAACTATGAGGTGGCAGGGCGGGGTGGCTCATACCTGTAATCTTAGCTCTTTGGGAGGCTGAGGTGGGTGGATTGCCTAAGCTCAGGAGTTGGAGCTCTGAGCAAGAATGAGACCCCATCTTTACCCGCCCCTCCAAAAATAAAAACAGTAGCTGGGCATCGTGGTAGGCACCTGTAGGCCCAGCTATAGGGAGGCTCAGGCTGGAGGATGGATCATGCCCAACAGTTTGAGGTTGCTGTGAGCTAGGCTGATGCCATGACACTCTACTCAGGGTGACAGAGTGACACTCTATATAAAAAAAATAGTAATTTTTTTTTTTTATGAGACAGAGTCTCACTCCATCACCCTCAGTAGAGTGCTAAAGCATCACAGCTCACAGTAACTTAAGCTCAAACTCTTGGGCTTAAGTGATTGTCTTGCCTCAGCCTCTCAAGTAGCTGGGACTACAGGTGCCTGCCACAATGCTCAGCTATTTTTTTTGTTGTAATTCTCGTTGGCAGGCCTGGGTTGGGTTTGAACCCGTCAGTTCCAGTGGATGTGGATGACACGCTAGCCGCTGAGCAACAGGTGCTGACGCAAAAAATAGTAATAATTTTTGAGTGACCATCCTTACAGCTGTATCAAAGGGTTTCTGTATTTTTGAAACTTTTAGTATATATATATATTTTTTGTAGAGACAGAGTCTCAGGTGTCATACAGCTCACAGCAACCTCCAACTCCTAGGCTTAGGTGATTCTCTTGCCTCAGCCTCCCTAGTACGTGGGACTACAGGCACACACCACAACACCGGCTATTTTTTTGTTGCAGTTTGGCTGAGGCTGGGTTTGAACTGGCCACCCTCAGCATATGGGGCCAGCGCCCTACCCACTGAGCACAGGTGCCACCCAGAAACTTTTAGTATTTATTTATTTATTTATTTAGTATTTATTAAAATTGTAAAGTTTCTCCCAGTTTACTCTTTTTATTAACAGTGAATGAAAAAGCACCTATTTCCCCAATCTCTTGTCAACTAGGTATTATAAAATGCTATCATTGAAAATTATTTGCAAATCAAAAGGTTAAAAATTGCATTTCATTAGTATAATTTGCATTTCTTTGATTGCTAATGAAGTTAAACATTTTGTCAGGAAAAATATATTATCTTTAGTCCCATTTAAATGATATTAATCTAGTATGTAATAAATATTTGGTGATAATATTAACAAAATAGCACTTATGAGCACTGATTTCTGCAAGACATTTTGCTAGGCATTACCTAAATAAGTACAGAAGAATAATCAGTTCCTAACTGCCAAGAAAACACAGTCCAGGAAGGTCAATGAATGGGTCACAAACGTTTGTTGAGTGCCTACTATTGGCTGGAAGTATTTTGTTTTTCATAATAGCTTTACCGAAGTATAATTGGCATGCAACAACCTGTACATAATTAAGATATACAGTATGGGTGGTGCCTGTGGCTCAAGGAGTGGGGCGCTGGTCCCATATACTGGAGTTGGCTCAGTATATGGGTTCAAACCCAGGCCCCAGTCAAAAACTGCAGGAAAAAAAAATGTACAGTTCGATAATTTCCAATATATGCATATGCTGGTGAAACCACCCCCATAATCAAGGTAAGATATCCATCACCCCCCAAATCCCCTTATATATCTTTATAATTTTTCCTTCCTGATTCTGGCCCCTCTATTCCCCCACCATTTCCAGGCACTTTTTGTCATCACAGGTTAATTTGCATGCTCTAGAATATTATATAAGTTATATCAAGCAGCATATATTCTTTTGGGGGGAAGGGTCTGAATTCTCTCACTCAGCATAATTATTTATGTATCAGTTCATTTTTTGACATAACCCATCACCCATATAAGAACATTCCAACTCAAAAGCTAATCTCCTAAATCAATTGCCCTAAACTTAGGGTGACCAGACGTCCCGCTTTTAAACAATTGGTCCAAGTCCTGATTTTTGGAAAGAATGCACGGGCGGGAGAACAAGAAGGGAATATATGGTTTTTGGTTGCCATGTGGCTATTTTGCCAGAATATGAGTTTTATATTATTTTTGTTAATTTTATAATGTTAAACTGTAATAATTACAAATAATTGTTGAGAAGGGATTATTGAGAACTGCTTATCAAAGTTTGCATTGTTGTCAGGCCCTGCCCTGCCCCGTCCCCTGCC
>NW_003852503.1:239470-243825 GCF_000181295.1 Otolemur garnettii | reverse complement strand
CTCAGATAGATCGTGAAAAAAAAAAAAAAAAAAAAAGATGGAAGACATGAGGTGAAGGTCACCGAGGACCTAAACCAGCCAGACCAGCTGTGTCCTTGCAGCCCTCGCCTCAATGAATCCATCTTCTCACTACATGTGCTTCAGATCCATGTATGCCTTTGAATGAGCATATATTTTCATTTTTCTTGGGGAAATAGATAGGAATTGTATGGCTGGGATATATAGCAGGTGTATATTTAACTTTTTAAAAATATGCCAAATTGGCTCGGCACCTGTGGCTCAAGCAGCTAAGGTGCCAGCCACATACACCTGAGCTGGCGGGTTCGAATCCAGCCCGGGCACGCCAAACAACCATGATGGTTATTATGGGTTTTGGTGATTACTGTTGTTTAAGACAACCAAAAAATAGCCCCGTGTTGTGGTGGCCGCCTGTAGTCCCAGCTACTTGGGAGGCAGAGGCAGGAGAATCGCTTGAGCCCAGGAGTTGGATGTTGCTGTAAGCTGTGATGTCACAGCACTCTACCCAGGGCGACAGCTTGAGTCTCAAAAAAAAAAAAAGAGAGAGAGAGAGAGAGATTTTTCAGCTTTGAAGAATATGGACACTATGTACCAGATTAGGTGTACTACTGTTCACACTCCAGCACTTTAAAGAAAGTTCAGGAGTGACTAATGCACTAATTTATTTCCAGACGTCACAAAGGCTGTCATAATCGACAGTTTTCTTTTTAATCTTCTTACAGTTGAGAATATGGAAAACCTGGGAAAACCAGGAAACTTCCAAAGCAGGAAGGATGGACTATAGTATCATAAAGTGACTCTTCTGCTGGACCTGGGAGTTTTTACATGTTCAAACCATAGCCAAGTAAAGACGCAATGAAGGAATCTAAGTCTTCCATAAAATGGTCACACCTACCCTAACTGGAAAACAATAGATCATAACTTGAATTAAAGAGGTGCTGTTCTTCAAATAACGGGCTTGGGTTTCTTGAAAAGCTACACTCTACACACCCTACTCTGCTTTTTAGAACCTTCCCCACTTGGCGCCTTCCCCCAAACCCGCTCCCTAGTCTTCCCTAGTCCCCACCCTGAACGTCAGCCTCTGCACCTAGAGGCCAGTTGAGAGAGAAGACGGACAGGGGCGAGGGAGGCAGGCGAGAGAGTGAAATGGTCAATTCCTCCTTAACTCGGGGCCCCCTCGCGGGCCTCACCCCTCCTCCCCGGGGCTGAGATTGGAGAGGAAGTGGGAAGGCTCCAATCTGTTCCTCACTCCTGCGCCCTCATGCCCCCACCCTTTTCCTCAGCTCGGGGCTTCAGCGCGCCTCGTCCCCGCCCCTCTCCCCGGGAGAGGAGCGGGCGGCGCGGGAAGGCTCGCGGAGAAAGACCGGGAGGCGCCGGCAGCCTCCGCCCGACCGCCGCATCCTCTGCAGCAGCGGCCCGGAGCCGCCAGCCTGCAGCCGAGCCAGGCCCCAGGGCAGCCCCGGAGACCGCGGTGGCCGGATGCGCCGGCGCGTCACTTCCGGGCGGTGCAGCGGCGGCCGCTTGGAAGATGGCTGCGCCCTGTGGCTCGGAGCTGCCCGCCAACTCGCCGCTAAAAATCCCGAAGATGGAGGTGCTCTCGCCGGCTTCTCCTGGAGGCCTGAGCGACGGAAATCCTTCGTTGTCCGACCCTTCCACGCCTCGGGGTGCCTCCCCGCTCGGGCCAGGCAGTGCGACGGGCTCGGGGGCAGCGGCGTCCGGGGGTCTCGGGCTGGGGCTGGGGGGCCGCAGCGCCGCCTCGTCCTCGGTCTCCTTCTCCCCTGGTGGCGGCGGTGGCGGGGCTGCGGCAGCTGCCGCCGCCGCCTGCCGGGGCATGTCGTGGACGCCAGCCGAGACGAACGCGCTCATCGCAGTGTGGGGCAACGAGCGGCTGGTGGAGGTGCGGTACCAGCAGCTGGAGGGAGCCGGCACGGTGTTCGGCAGCAAGGCCCCCGGGCCAGCCATGTACGAGCGCGTGTCCCGGGCCCTGGCCGAGCTGGGCTACGAGCGGACCCCGTCTCAGTGCCGGGAGCGCATCAAGGTAACCGGCTGCCCGGCCTGGGGCAGCGCTCCAGAGGCAGAGAAAAAGCGGGGAAGCGGGCCTCGGGGGCGGGGGCCGGTCTGAGTGCAGGGCTCCCCTCCGGGGCCCGGTGGGCGACTCGCATCTCCTCCGCCTTTTTCTTCTCTCCCTGGGAAAGGGGCTTTTTTCCAGATGGCCGCCAGCCCGTAGGTTTCCTGAGTTTGAAGTTGGGCGTGTCTGCCGCCGCCCCTCTTTCTTGCCAATCGAGGATGTTCCTGCGCTCTGAAGTTGGTAGTTTCTTATTGTGCGCCGTCCCGCAGTCCCTGTGCCTCTGGCGCCTCTCGCCCCCACTGCCGGGGCCCTTCGCTTTGTTCCAGGCCGAGGGGCTCCCAGGCAGAGGCTTACCAGCCGGGGCAGAATCGTGCGTGGAAGGGCAGAAGCGGGGAGCGTTGCGCCCCCCTCAAGGTTAGGAATTTAAGAAGTGGCTGTGGCAAAGCCATATAAAAAAGCGCTGTGGGGCGACTGGCCTTTGTGTCAGTCGCTTTGCTTCTAACTTGAGCAACGAAGGACGAGTGATACTTGAGATGTTTTGGAAAACTGGAAAGGCTTGATTGTGGCCAGACTGTGTATTGTTATCGTGAAGTTAGCGGGCACCATGAAAGTTAGCTTGGCCAAGAGTTGGTCTGGAATTTGGATTGTTGATGTCTCCAGAGTTAGTTTGGCTTGAGGCCCTGCTGTTTCTGACGAAGCTCATTCATGAAAACCAGTTTTTCCCTGTTAGTTACTGTGCCGGATGTGGTGACAAGTAGAACTCTCGTGTGCATCTGGCCATCCTTGTGTATCTGCGTGTTTGAAGATAGAGGCTTTACTTGGGCTAGAAATCTTAACCACCAGCCAGGTTATCATTTTGCTGTTTCTGCTACCTTTTATCTAGTAGTCTTCATATTTGTATCATGGACAGAGCTGTGTTTTGGTTAAACTCCTTCCCTCCTCGTACTGTCTCCTAAGAGATGTAGGTAGGATTCTCCCAGTTTTCCCTGAACTGACTCGACTACTTAGTCATAGTGTCTTTGTACTTTTTCTGGTAGGGCTGGCATTTTTTTTCTGGGAACTCCCTAGTGGTAAAAACCACTAAGAGCAATCATAAGTAACAATAATGGTACTTAAAGAACAACCCTGAAACCCAGTGAGAACCATCAGGCTAAAGAGTAACCACACTAACAGAGTAATTGCGCCAAAGTTTATGAGGTCTTGGCTCCAGTAGTAGTGTTCATTTAAAAATACTGTTGCTAAGAAAATTTGGCCCCCAAACTAAGATGTTTCAAACCAACTATTGTTCAAGGAATTTGGCATCCGTTACCCAATTACGGAATTAAATTAGTTTATTTAATAACATATACCTTTGGGACTTTTTTTTTTTTTTTTTTTAAAACAACGACATAATTGAAGTAGTAGCTAATGGGAAAAAAGCTACTTTTCTTTGAATCTCATTTGGAGCAGTTCAAGGGTAGAGTTGGGATGATGGTCTGCAAGGAGAGGAGGCCAGTCCAGGGATCAAGAAGTTTTATTAGGAGGAAAAGAGCAGAAGGGAACCTGACCAGAAGTCAGCTTCCTGTCACACAGCTCCAAGAGGCTTTAATTAACCTTATTAGTGTGGTTGGAATGTGGGAGGGGGATGCTAGGGGAGGCATTCTCTTTTGCAAAGGACTGATCTTTGTACCAGGGGCTAATCTTGGAGTCACTCCCTTCTGCAGAGGGGCTGATGTCTCAGAAACAGGGGCTAAACTTTGGCGCCAGCCAGAGCTAGGGTGGAAAGTTACTGTTCTGTTGTTTCCTGGGAATACTGGTCTTGAAACATTCCAGGAGTGTGGGGAGTGTGTGTTGGGGGGTTTGCTGTGGTCATGCAGTTGGATTTCTGACCTGTTTCCTCTGACTTGCTGTCCTCCCCAAATGGCTGTACTTTTGTTAGGATTGTGACGATTCCCTCCCCACAATACATTGCCCTTTTC
Organism: Otolemur garnettii; assembly: GCF_000181295.1. Lineage (NCBI taxonomy): Eukaryota > Metazoa > Chordata > Mammalia > Primates > Galagidae > Otolemur > Otolemur garnettii. The sequence goes on along the minus strand of NW_003852503.1, from coordinate 239,781 downwards.
CAGTCATTAGGTTAAATTTTGGGGAGCGTGTTTGCACTGTCCTACTTTAGCCTCTATCCATGAACTTTTCTTGAATTTAGAAGTTACCTTAGCCATTTGTAATTTTTTTAGCTTTATTGATTTCTGTCCTTAGAAATTTCCCAATCACACAGAGAAAGTGTGCTATCAAAACCTCATTGAATATAAATCTCTCCATAAAATCATTTCCCTGAAAAAGCATTTCGGAGACCAGGGAATAACTAGTTGGATTGCTTCATTATCCATTTATGAGAGGGATACATAAAGCAAGGAACAAAGATTGCTTCTTTGAA
>NW_003852503.1:234894-238921 GCF_000181295.1 Otolemur garnettii | reverse complement strand
GGTTGAGCTATAGGCGCCGAGCCGAGCCAAGAATTTTTAAAAGAAGATCAGTTTACCTGTCTCTAGACAGGTAAGACCAAATTGACCTCAAGGTCTTAGAATATTTTGAGACTATGCAGATGACCAGAGGGTTCTCTGATCCATAATAGCAATTAGCAAGGAGGTCAGATAACCATTTTGTTTTTCAGAGTATTTTACTCTTTGTGTGATGTCAATCAAGGATCCTAGGCCTTCTCATTAATAATGTTGATCTTTCCTGCCAGAGTGATAAGCTCTTAAGGGCAGGTTCTGGTCTCTCTTATTCACTGCTGTACTAGCATGTAGTAGACAGTGAACACGTATTAAAGTCATCAAATAAAAGCTGGAAAAGAGAATTTTAGAAAGTAGAAAATCTATGCCAGCGTTATTCAAACTTTAACTCAGAAACAGACTTTGAACCCCAGGTTGAAAAAAGACTGCATTGCCAGGCGCAGTGGCTTACACCTGTAAGCCCAGCACTTAGGAGGCTGAGGTGGGTGGATTGCCCTGAGCTCAGAGGTTGGAGACCAGCCTGAGTAAGAGTGAGATCCCGTCTCTAAAAAGTAGCTGGGCATTGTGGCTAGCACCTGTAGTCCCAGCTACTGGGGAAGCTGAGGCAAGAGGATTGCTTGAACCCAAGAGTTTTAGGTTGCTGTGAGCTAAGATGCCACGGCACTCTACTGAGGGTCACCAAGTGAGACTCTGTCTCCAAAAAAAAGACTGCATTAAAACCTCTCGTTAGGAGACTTAGTGTGAATATAATCTTAAACACAGAAGCAAATGTGGGCACTGAAATCATAGCCTTGTACAGTTGTGAGGTGGATGTTCAAGTAACCCAGATTATGCTTGTGAAAATAAGATACAACCTTAAATTCTCAGAGAATCCCAAACTTCTGAAAACAAATCCTTAGGCCCTAGTCTCAGAAATGATGGTTTAAAACAAGTAATTCAGAGGCTCAGTGCCTGTGGCTCAAGTGGCTAAGGCGCTAGCCACATACACCTGAGCTGGCGGGCACCTGTAGACCCAGCTACTGGGAGGCTGAGGCAGGAGAATCACTTGAGCCCAGGAGTTGGAGGTTGCTATGAGCGGTGATGCCATGGCACTCTACCCAGGGGGACAGCTTGAGGCTTTGTCTCAAAAAAAAAACCAAAACAAGTAATTCAGAAAGCTTCTTCACTTCATTGTGTTTGAGAACTACTAAAGAAATTCAGTGATACTTTGTTTTAGATTTTACAAACTGGAAACAAAGTAGTTCAGTAAGATGTAGAAAATGAAGAATTTGACAGGGCAAGGTGGCTTACACCTGTAATCTTAGCACTCAGGGAGGCAGAGGCAGGTGGATTGCCTGAGCTTACAGGTTTGAGACCAGCCAGAGCAAGAGCGAGACCTTGTCTCTAAAAATAGCCACGGGTTATGGCGGGCACCTATAGTCCCAGCTACTTTGGTGGCTGAGGGAAGAGAATCACTTGAGCCCAAGAGTTTGAGGGTGCTGTGAGCTGTGATCCTGCGGCACTCTACTGAGGGTGACATAGTAAGACTGTCTCAGAAAGCAAGCTGAGTCGTATCTCAACCTGTTTCTGCCCACTTTCCTTTTTTTTGGTTGTAGTTGTCATTGTTGTTTGGCAAGCCCAGGCTAGATTCGAACCTGCCAGCTCCGGTATATGTAACTGGCACCCTAGCCACTTGAGCTACAGACACTGAACCTCTAACTACTTTCCTCAATAAAGTATTAAACCTGTAAATAGGCTCAGCGCTTGTGGCTCAAGTGGCTAAGACGCCAGCCACATAACACCTAAGGTGGCGGATTCGAATCCAGCCCGGCCCGCCAAACAACAATGATGGCTGCAACCAAAAAATAGCCGGGCGTTGTGGCGGGCGCCTGTAGTCCCAGCTACTTGGGAGGCTGAGGCAGGAGACTCGCTTGAGCCCAGGAGTTGGAGGTTGCTGTGAGCTGTGATGGTACGGTACTCTACCCAGGGAGACAGCTTGAGGCTCTATCTCCAAAAAAAAAAAAAAACAAAAAAAAACAAAAAACCTGTAAATATTGAAATTGAATTAATAATAAGTCATGGATTTTGAGACTAACTTTCTACTTTTTAATATCCAAATCAATATATTTCTCTGTCATGTGATTTTAACTTCAGTATAAACATTTCTTTATTGATGCAAAGAGCTCATTTTGACATCTGTCATATTATAGGTGTTTATTCTATCATTTGGATAAAATAGAGATGTTCAAGATTGCCTTACTACACAGAACATTGTTTATTCTGAAGTTCTGTTGCTTTTTTATGTGTTTGCCAGAAGAAAACTTGACTGCTAACAATTCTAGCATGATTTTGGAGTCAGAATAACAAATCGAGGTGGTTCTTTGTCTAGTGACTACATGAATTTTCTCCTTTTATATAGGCCTTTTCTTTATAATTTCCATTCACCAAATACTTGGATGCTTACAATGTACAAGCCTGTGTGCTAGGTATTAAGATGTGTAAAAACTGTATCCTTACAAAAAGAAAGAAAGAAAAGAAACGAATTGTAATACACAGTTTCTGTAGTCCCAAGAGTTTGCAATCCAACTGAAGCTTGTATATATACATCAAAGAGTTAAGAAGCTGTCTGAGAGTACACAAGCGATGGTATGCAGGCAGTAGTTGATTAAGTGTCACTTGACTAATACAGTCTGTGAGTGTGATGACTTCAAAGGAGGGACTGATCTCATCACCATACTGTAGTAGTTGAAAGGTATATCTCGACTTGGAATTCATGGAAGCATCACTTCTGAGCCAGATGCTGCATTCACACTTCAGTCAGTTAATTTGATGCCCTGCAAAACTCATTCTCGAGTCCCATATTTTTGGGTGTTCTCCAAAAATTTGCCTCTTGAGAGTTGGCTTTATGTCTTAGGAAACAGATGTGTACTTGTAGTTCTGCTTTAAAATGAAATGCAAGGTGACTGTATGTGACCTAAAAAACTTGCCTTTGCTAGATTAGTGCTGGTTGCTCACCAAATTTAAAAGTGGAAAGGAGTCTTCTGCCCAGCAAACAAGATGATTAGTTTTTTAGGAGCATTGCTAAGATTTAGCCATCAGTAATTGCCATCATCTTTGGGACAAATTTTGTACGTTAGCAGTCAAAACACAATATAATATTTTTGGTTTATTTTATTTTAGCTTTCAAGCCTTGCAGTTATTTGTTTGTGAGAACGAATGGGACAGACATACCTTGGAGCCCAGCGACACCTTTGTCCCTGTGTATGCATTTTAATAGACACTACCTGTCTCTGAGGATTCTCTTTTGGGTGTTTGTACAGAAGTTTCCTTCTGCATTATTATTAAAAGTTTTCCAAGAAATAGAAGCCACTCAAATAGTTCTTTCTTATGAAAGACTTAGACACATTTGTTTTCTACTTCTTTTTACATATTCAACTTCTGTTATTCTCATCCCACGATCATCTGAAAGTGTGTGCATTCCAGTTTGCTTGTCTGCTTGTGAATGTGACTTGAAGTGTAAGCCTTGTGAAGAGGCTTAAACTGTATCTTGAAACAATAGGCCGTCTCTTTATGGGCGGCACCCGTAGCTCAGTGGGCAGGGCGCTGGGCACATACACCAAGGCTGGCAAGTTCAAACCTGGCCTGGGCCAGCTAAAAAAAAAAAAAAAACAATGGCAAAAAATAAGTAAAAACATTGGATAAAGAAAAAGAATAGAATCTTTGACTATTACACTTACATGTAGGTTTTTGGTTTTGGAAGGAGGAGATTTAAGAAGCACATACTAAAATTGAATGAACAAGATTCTGAATTTATTTCCTGGGATTTTTTGAAATGTAGTGAAGGATGGAGTTAAATATTTTATATTAAGAGATTAAGTAAAGGCTCAGCACCTGTGGCTCAAGGGGCCAAGGCACCAGCCACATACACCTGAGCTGGCGGGTTTGAATCCAGCCCAGGCCCGCCAAACAACAATGACGGCTGCAACCAAAAAATAGCCAGGCATTGTGGCGGGTGCCT
>NW_003852503.1:220591-234132 GCF_000181295.1 Otolemur garnettii | reverse complement strand
GGCGCCGAGCCAAAAGTTCCTTCTTGTCCTCCTGTCACTTTACCCCTGTGTAGAAGAAACCCAGATGAAATTCAAGAAAAATGGGGCATGTGGTGGCTTACACCTGTAATCCTAGCACTCTGGGAGGCTGAGGCGGATGGATAGCTTGAGCTCACAGGTTCTAGACCAGCCTGAGCAAAAAGCGAGATCCTGTCTCTTCTAAAAATAGAAAAACTGAGGCAAGAGGATCACTTGAGCCCAAGAGTAAGAGGTTGCTGTGAGCTATGATGCCATGGTTCTCTATCCAAAAGTCAAGAAAACTGACCTGTCAATCTAGAAGGTGCAGCTTTTAGGGCAAGGAGTAAAAGTATTATTATCAGCTTAGGCAAACAGTGTGTATGCTAGGACAGTGCTGTCCAGTAGATCTTACTGAGATAATGGAGGTGTTCTGTATCCACACCATCTAGTGTGGTAGCTACTAGTCACAGATGGCTATTAAGGACTTTAGGCTCAGCACCTGTGGCTCAAGCCACTAAGGCACCAGCCACATACATGTGAGCTGGTGGGTTCAAATCCAGCCCGGGCCCGCCAAACAACAATGGCGGCTGCAACCAAAAAATAGCCGGGCATTGTGTTAGGTGCCTGTAGTCCCAGCTACTTGGGAGGCGGAGGCAGGAGACGCACTTGAGCTCAGGAGTTGGAGGTTGCTGTGAGCGTGATGCCACGGCACTCTACCCAGGGGGACAGCTTGAGGCTCTGTCTCAAAAAAAAAAAAAAAAAGAAAAAAAGGACTTGAAATGTGGCTATGGTGACTGTGAAACTGTGGCTAGTGGCTGTTGTGTTGGCCAGGACAGCTTTGGAACAATGGATGTTCAAACTTTTTATTTTTTGTATTCTCAAAAGAATTTTGAAATCCTTCTATCCTTTTGAACATTTTAAAGCTGACATTCAAAGTTTTCATGTGTTTAAAAGTCTGTAGGAAGTTAACAGGACATAAAAGTATTAAAATCTAGTGTGAGATGAATGAGGATTGGCTATAAGATGTATTTAATAATGTACTGTGAATCTGAAAAATCCACCTGTGGGTTTTACCAAATGTCTCTTGAAAATTTTAGTGATTAGGAAATATACTGGTTATATTTAAGAGATACAGTATTTGGCCTGGTGTAGTGGCTCATGCCTGTAAACCTAGGGCTCTGAGAGACTGAGGTAGGATGATTGCATGAGACCAGGAGTTTGAGACCAGCATGAGCAAGAGTGAGACCTCATCTCTACTAAAAAGTAGAAACGTTAGCCAGGTGTGGTGGCGCATGCCTACAGTCCCAGCTACTCAGGAGCCTGAGGCAGGAAAATCGCTTGAGCCCAAGAGTTTGAGGTTGCTGTGAGGTATGATGATGCCACTGTACTCTGGCCTGAGTGACAGAGCAAGACTCTGTCTCAAGGAAAGAAAATGGGGAATATTACTAAACTATAGTGCCTTAGTCATTCTAAATTCAGGGCACAAGCTTCACACCTAAAGAAATAGACATAAGATGGGGAGTGGCAGGGATCTAAGGCTTAAAGGTGCTCCGTCAGTTGTTAAAGGAGGCTACTCAGTCAGTTACTGGGATAGTGGGCCTGGGCCCACTATCTGCTTTCCAACTGCTCTTAGAAAGCCTGGAGGGAAATGGGAGGGTTATGGGAGAAAGGAACAGGCTTAACTCTTGACTGAAGTTCTAGCATCTGCCATGTGGCCGTGTGGAAGTTAGATAGATATCTTGCACATTCCCTTTCATCAGACTCAACTTACAGATTCATCTTAGGGTTTCCTTAAATACTAAGGTCTGAAATAAGGGCTTGATAGTTTCATTATTTGCCAACAAATATCTGAGTACCTGCTGTGGTAGGCCAGTGTCCTTCCAATAAAGGAGTCGGATTACTGAAGTCCCACTTATGGTATTATCAGTAAGGTCTTGTGTATGGGCTGGGCTCCTGGTGCTGCACAAAGGAGCACTAGGAGGTGGATCCTGAAAGTGAAGTTGGACTGAATTGGAGGGAAGGGAGTAGAGCTAGATGAGTAGTTGTGACAGTTCAGAGGCAGCATAACCTAGACCAGTGCAGACGGCAGATATGCCAAGATGTATTTATCTGAGAACCCCAAACGAGGGGCGACCAGATAAAATTGAAAAACCAAACGCAATTGCTGCAGAAATTTTTAAGTGATCAGCTGTTTAAGAAGTCATGCCTTTTAGTTGCAGAATGATTTGCCATAGTGCCTGGCATGTGGTGACGATCTGATTAGCAACTATGAATGATGGGTTGGTGGTGTCATAATGAACCATGTAAAAGGTAAAGCTGATAGTTTTGGGGTGACATAGTGGACGTACCAGTTCTCGGCAATTATATGTTTTCATGAGGAACAACTTCTTTTACAGCTTTAAAATGCTGTTGTCAAATCCCCATCAGATATCTCATTCCTTTATATATTGGAAAGAAAAACCAAAGTAGTGTATCTTTTTTGGACCACAGCCTACAAGAAGTAATATATTTTACCCTGAGGCCTGATACTCAAATAATATATAACATATTAATACATGTATAACTAACAAATTTCATATAATGATGTTTATAGCCAACACATTCGTAGAATTTACTATGTGCCAGGCACCGTTCTGAGTGTTTTCTGAATGTTAACTTAGTTGATGTAACACTGTGTTTAACCACATGTAATGTACTCTGGTGTGTTCTGTTTGAACGGAGACACTAGCTCCAGAGGCTCTGTGCTCCCAGTATACGGCATGTGAATGCACCAGGACCACACCTGCCCTGGGGAGCCCTCTTTCTCCATCCCTTTCCTCTATCTTCCTCCTCCTCCCCAGTACTTTTCCACATTGCTTCCTCTTTCCACCCCAGCTTCTCTAGTATCTCTCATCTTTCCCCTTCCCAGCCACAGTCCAGCTGTTTCCAGACGTGCCCTCACCTAAAAGTGGTGCAAAGAAAACCTGGGGGGCTGGGGGCGGCCGCTCCCACTGGTATTGGGCAGCAGGCTTACTCCTCGGGGACTGGCAATTCAGAGTCACGTTGGTCCCTACACGGGGCACACCCAGGAGACGGCAGGATGGAGGAGCTGGAGGAACTGAGCAAAGGGAGAAACATGAAAACCCGCACCCAAGGGGCCCACCGACCTTCCCTCTTCCCAGTCTGCCATATGCTTGTGTCCTTGTGTTTGCCCCTGTCGAAGCCACTCAGCCTCTTGGGAGAGACCTGCCATACCTCTGAGTGTGGGCAGGGAGGGACCAGAGTGTGTGCTGCTTACTCAGCACTTTGGTTCCTAAGTTTTTGGGTTTTTTTTTTTTTTTCCCCAGCGTCTCACTCTGTTACCCTAAGTAGAGTGCCTGTGGCACCCTGGGTAGAGTGCTGTCGTGTCATAGCTCACAGCAACCTCAAACTCTTGGGTTTGAGCAACTCTCTTGCCTCAGGCTCCCTAAGTGTCTAGGACTATGGGCTTGTGCCACCATGCCTGTCTAGGTTTTCTATTTTTAGTAGAGATGGGGTCTCAATCTTGCTCATACTGGTCTCCAACTCCTGAACTCAAGCAAGCCACCTGCATTGGCCTCTCAGAGTGCTAGGATTACAGGTGTGAGCCACTGCACCTGGCTTGTTCTAAAGTTTTTTTGTTTGTTTGTTTTCAAGCTGTCCCCCTGGGTAGACTGCTGTGGCATCACAGCTCACAGCAACCTCCAACTCTTGGGCTCAAGCAATTCTCCTGCCTCTGCCTCCCAAGTAGCTGGGACTACAGGCACCCGCCACAACGCCCGGCTATTTTTTGGTTGCAGCCATCATTGTTGCTTGGCGGGCCGGGCTGGATTAGAACCCGCCAGCTCAGGTGTATGTGGCTGGTGCTTTAGCCGCTTGAGCCACAGGCGCCGAGCCTGTTCTAAAGTTTTGATGCTGTGGCTTTTACTTATGTCTTGGCTGCCTTGCGCATTCACGAACAGCTGTGGGAGCCAGACTCTTTGTCCTGGAGCCCTTGCAGGTGCAGGGACATGTTTTGGGAAGGGCATAGACTAAAACAGGCACACTCCAGGTTTGTTTGACATGACCCCATTAACGTAAGGCCAACTCCTGGTGTGGGCATGACACCTCCCTGTTATTATTACGTGTGCACTATGCCCACAGGCCAGCTAGTCATACTCTCCCAAGCTGGCATTCTTTAGGTGCCTCTGCGCTACACCCATCTACCCTGTCTCCTAGGACCTGTCCCCCTAGGTCCTATCCTTGGGTCCTCTTCACCAGAACAGTTCAGTTCTAAATCCTCTCTGCATTATCTTTTCATCTCCCACTTTGGGTGTTTAGGAAGGTAGTCACAACCCACTAAAATTGATTACGCAACCCCCTAAGGGACTATAACCTACAGTTAGATTTTAAAGGACTAAAAGGTTGGGCCAGGCACAGTGGCTCACGCCTGTAATCCTAGCACTCTGAAAAGCCGAGGTGGGTGGATTGCCTGAGCTCACGGGTTCAAGATCAGTCTGAGCAAGAACAAGATCCCATCTCTAAAAATAGCCGGGCGTCGTGATGGACGCCTGTAGTGCCAGCTACTCCGGAGGCTGAGGCAAGAGGATTGCTTGAGCCCAGGAGTTTGAGGTTGCTGTGAGCTGTGATGCAACAGCACTTTAGGGAGGGCGACAAAACAAAACAGACTAAAAGGTTGAGGTGAGATCAAGAGTTTTTTCAATCATTGTTTTCTTTTAGACTTAAGATACCAAAACTCCAGAAACATCATTAATTTGTACTATGTAGTTTCAGATCGCTGGAGCCTAGAATTTGGGAATGAAGGGTGAAGGGAGGTGGAAAGTAGAACAAATGAGACTGGAGACATAAACAAGAGGTCAGGGGATGTGTTAAGGAGTATGAACTTTATCCTACCCCCCCTTTTTTTTTTTTTGAGACAAGAGTCTCACTTTATCTTGACACAACAGTAGAATGCTGTTGTGTCATAGCCCACAGCAACCTCAGACTCTAGGGCTCAAGCAGTCCTCTTGCCTCAGCCTCCCAAATAGCTGGGACTACAAGCGCCCACCACCATGCCCAGCTGTTTTAGAGACGGGGTCTCGCTCTTGCTCAGGCTGGTCTCAAACTTGTGAGCTCCAAAAGTGTACCCGTCTTGGCCTCCCAAATGCTGGGATTACAGGTGTGAACCACTGTGCCAGGCCTTTTATCGTCAATTTTTAAGAGGCAGTGACATGGTTAGTCTTAAATTTTAGAATAGTCACTGGCCGTGACATGGACAATGGAAAGAGGAAAACTGGAAGCACAAAGGTCATTTAGAAGCTCTTTTGATGAGCAAGATGAGAGAGAAAATAAAATAAAGCAGTGGCCATGAGATGGAGGGAAGAGAATGGATTTCAGATACCTCAAAATCCAGGGGCTACTGGGAGAATCTGAAAGTTTTAATTTCTAGGATTTGTTAGATCTTAACCTATGAGATAACTCACTATCTACTTCTCTCCCAATTTACAGAGGACTCTTTGCTGCAGTCATCAAAGACCATCACAATACTTCATAGCTTCAGTTCTTAGGCTTGATTTCTAAGAACCCAATGAAACCCAACCTATGCACCACTCTGGGACAGTCCTATCTGTGTTGCCTCTGGATTATACTTGGTACAGACTCTTGGATTTTGATCTCCCCAGTCTTCAGAAGTGATTATCCTGCCTTTTCTTCTCTGTTTTCATAACATAACCAGAGGTTAAGAAGTATAATTCAGATCTAAGATTTCAAATGTGAATTGTCATACCGACACCCAGAAGTATGTTCCTCTTGCTAGGTTAAGGTAGAATAGCAGGTTTTCCCCCCATGGGAAGTTATATCTGTGTAATGTTGAAAAAAATGAAATAAGAGAGTATGACAACTTTCTGAGTTTCAAAGACAACAGACTGGTACCATCCAGAATTTTAGATTTTACATGATTGTTAGGATTGATCGTGTAGGGATGATTAGATATGCTTTAATTCTTTTGGTGTTGTGGGGTTCTTCCACTGACTTTTGCCTGCTGTTCACCATTGCAGAAATTTCATTTAGTGTTTAAAAAGAATGTTTAATTAATCGGTTCCTCCCATGCATATGTTACAAATTATCTGGAGTTCTTAATCCATGCTGAGGCCCTCCCCCATTCTAAATAATTGAAAGATGTTTGCATATGGCAAAAGGCACGTGTTTAAATCTGTGTAATTCTCCCCTGGTTTTGGTTGAGAGAGTCCTTGAGAGCCAATGGAAGTACTTCTTTCCTTGGCACTAAATAAGTGAGTGCCATCTTGTCACTTAATAGGATGTATTGTTATTCCTTAATAAATTACAAACCTGTATTTATTCTCAGGCATTTTAGGAGCAGCAGCCATCATTTAATTTTTATATGTGTGTTCTTGGCTATATTCATAAATTTCATATTTTGAGCTACCAAATATTACTTCATTCAGTATCAGCTGATACACCAGAGTGGAAGTTGTTTACTTCGGTATGTTTTTCAGTTGCCTTTTCTCAGCCTATGTAAGACGACTTTGTTGTAATAGCCTTGGAAACTTACAGTGCTGTTTCTCTGCTATCTTCAGATTACTTCATTTATTTGAATAAACCAATTGTGTTTGTAATTGATATTAATAAAACTAGAATAAAAGTTCATATCTACCAACAATTGCTTTTATTATTATTTTTTAACTTGCAAATACTTTTCTCTGAAGGGAAAGAGCTGGTTTTATGATTTAGAAAGAGTAAGATAGGTCACAAAGTATCTCAGTCTCATATTTGGTATCTCAACTGTCCATATACAATCTTAAGAAATTTTTAGTCATTCTTTCATTCAACAAAAATTTATTGCGCCCCTTCTGCATGCCGGGAATTGATTTTATGTCCTGAGAATACATCAGTGAACAAAAGTGAGAAAACCCCTGCCTTCAAAGAGCCTATGTTCTGGTAGAAAACAATATGATGTTTAAAATATGCAATTCAAGCAATTAGCACAGTTAGGGAAAACCTTCAAATATTATTTTCCTTTTTTTTTTTTTTTTTTTTTTTTTGACAGAGCCTCAAGCTGTCCCCCTGGGTAGAGTGCTATGGCATTACAGCTCACAGCAACCTCCAACTCCCGGGCTCAAGCGAGTCTCCTGCCTCCGCCTCCCAAGTAGCTGGGACTACAGGCGCCCGCCACAACGCCTGGCCATTTTTTGGTTGCAGCCGTCATTGTTGTTTGGCGGGTCCGGGCTGGGGACTCGAACCCGCCACCTTAGGTGTACGTGGCTGGCGCCTTAGCCGGTTGAGCTATAGGCGCCGAGCCAGATATTCCTTATTTTTTTAAAGATGTTTTTGAGTCTCCCTCTGTTGTCCTGGGATTGAGTGCCATGGCATTGTCAAAGCTTACAGTAACCAACCTTAAATAACTCTTGGGCTCAGGTGATCCTCTTGCCTCAGCTTCTTCCCAAGTAGCTGGGACTACAGGTACCCACCATAATGCCCATCTAATTTTTTCTATTTTAAGTAGAGATAAGGTCTCACTGTTGCTCAGGCTGGTCTCTGAACTCCTGAACTCAAGCGATCCGCCTGCATTGGCCTCCCAGAGTGCTAGGATTATAGGTGTGAGCCACCATACCCAACCAATATGATATTCCTTGATAAAACTTCATTGAATTTAGAAAGTTTGAAATCTGGTCCTTTCATTATGCATAACAGAAATTCATTTGCCTTTGCTTTATTAAGAATGATTTATATTATATGGCTCAGCACCCATAGCACGGTGGTTACAGCGCTAGTCACATACACCGAGGCTGGCGGGTTGGAACCTGGCCTGGGCCAGCTAAACAATGACAGCTGCAATAAAAAAAATAGCTGGGCATTGTGGCGGCGCCTGTAGTCCCAAGTACTTGAGAGGCTGAAGCCAGAGAATCGCATAAGCCCAAGAGTTTGAGGTTTTTGTGAGCTGTGACACCGCAGCACTCTACTGAGGGTGACATAGACTCTCAGAAAAACAGGATTACGTGATTTTACATTATGCCTTTGTATCTATTCAGTTGCCATTGAGGTTTGTACCTTGAAGCAGCAAAGTGCTACATTCTTATTATTCACTTACTAGTTAATGAGCACTGCTGTTTAGCCACATACTATACAGGGTCTAAAGCTACAGTCTTGAGCAAAACCAGGTATGTCCTCTTGTACAGGGAAACATAGTTGGGCTTTCAGCAATCAGTTGCCAATTTAGAACAATTAAAATACTTTTATAATATAACTTTACAAAATTAAGGGAAAAAATTTTAATTTATTACAGTAGAACCACATATCCATGAAATGTTTTGTTATTTTTCAAGAAGTAGTAATGGTAAATCCGATTTTAATTTAATTCCAGTAAATTTTTGTGCAAAAAAAGAATGAGAGATCCATACACTTTTTGTTGTGTCCAACTCTGAGAAAATGCATGTATCATTCATACTCCTTGTTTCTATTCATTTCTCTTCATGCTGAGTTTTGCCTGCCTCCTGCTTCTTATAAACTGGTTGTCCAGGGAGTGAGGCCTCCTCCTCACTCTAGATGGGTGGTTAAGATCCCCTTTTCCCTGTCCGTTTATAAATCAGTATACTGGTCACCAAATTCTTGCCAAGACTATAATCTTTGAAGATGATTAACTAATTGGCTTTTATGAATAAAAGAACTGAGCAGAAAAGTTGAAGTTGTGATGACATGGCCTGATGTTTCTGAAACTTGAATAATGTGTAGGCAAAACTATGGTTATGTAACAGTATCATTTAATATGTACAAACTTACATCTAGGAATGCGCTCCTATTATCTGTAGAGCTCCATGTTATCAAACGCAGTGTTATGACGTATTTTAAGTACTAATAAAATGAAAAATTAAAAGTCAAGTTAGCATTCCTTTCCTGTTTTGGATGGTGTGGTTTAGCTAGAACTTACTGGCTTTCCCCAACATGCTCGTAATACTGATTGCTTTGTAGGCCTCTCTTGAGTATGTTATTCTCACCTGTTACTCCTATCCACGTTGTGCCTTGTGACGTAACACTTTGCTGCTACTCTTTTCTATTTGAACTAACCTTTCTTCATAAGGCCCTTAGCCTCCATATGGTGTGACTATATCATTTTTGTACTACGTAAAGATGGCTAACTTTGAGCACAAGCAATTAGGCAGACACTTTTAAATGTTCTATTTCATTTAATGCTCCCAACAAATCTGTGACGGAGGTACCATTACTCCACCTTACAGATGGAGAAATCAAGGCACAGAGAGATTAATTTGTCTAATACCAGAAAGCTAGCAGCAGATGGTGACTCTGTAGACGACACAGTCATACTCTGGAACCCATGCTTTTCTTAACCACCTGGTTCTCTTGCCTCTTGGTCAGCTCACTTTATTAAATTTTGACAGTCGAAGTATACCTTTTGGCAAAAGTATAATCATAAAGTCATAAATGGAATACTAAAATAATATAGTAACACCCAGATGGATATCATTATGCTTATATATATGTTTCTTACCATTGAAATGAAAACACAGATTTTTAAAATTCTTGCAGATAATTCAGGGTTTCCTAAGATTACAAACACAAGGAGAAACATTGATTTGGAAGTCCTAAGGAAGAATTTAAAATAAATGTTGAAACACATTGTAGAAGATCCATTCAGCCATTCATTCGAGACTATATAAATGGTGGCATTTATTGGACTACCAACTCCTTGAAAGAAGTAAGTTTGAATTATAAAAGGGGAAACATTTACGAAGTAGAATTACTTTTTGACAGTAAAAGCAGGTAAAGATAAAGGAGTCCCTGCAGTGTCCCTTGCTGTATACCTACCATTGTTCCCTCATGTGTAATTGGTTTGGGTACTCATCTTAGAAACAGATGATGGGAATGCGTTGGACTGTTTTGTAATGTATAATTTAAATATTTAAAAATGTGTTAGCAAGTCAAGAAAGCTAAAAATAGAATCAGGAATAAATCAGAAGGCAGGGTGTGTAGCAGTAACCAGGGTAAATGTGGGTACTTGAGCTAAAGATTAAAATAAGCTGTGAGCTTCCCAGCAGCTATGGCAAAAAGGTAAATACCATAACTTTCCATAATTTTTGATGTTTCCTGAAGAGAAGCATACCAGGGCCTAGGTTTGAAACCAAAGATGAATTTACATTAAAAGACGGTGCCATCGTGACCTTGGATAAACTCTTACTTTCTCTGTCTTAGTTTTCTTATCTGCAAAATGGGGGTGCACCGTATATTTTTCTAAATACGCGTGATGCGCCCAGATCCATCCTCCGGGAATGAGATACTACTACCCCGGCTACTAGAAGCCTTGACCGAAGGCTTCTAGTTGAATTCCTCCTAAGAATTTCCCTTTGCTCAAGGGAACAGTCTCACTCCAGGTGAGGCCCCTTCTCTGATGGCAGGCTGAAACTAATGACTGGTCGGTGCTGAATACAAAGGTCCGGCCTCATTGCTCAATTCAGGACAACTCTGAAGGGTCACCCTGTTCCATACTGCACTGTAGGATTAGCAGAGGTCTCTGCTGCAGCTGTGTCTGTAACTTCGTTCTCTGCCCAGCCCTGCTGCTAAGTAAGTCTCCCTAAGTGTGGTTCCTAAGACCTTCCCAGTGAACGCCATGGACAGTCTCTTCCGTGTCTGTTTCCGAGGACACACTCTTCACATTATAAGTAGTAGATGTGACGATGTAAATTACTTAGTCCAAATCTCAGCACACTCAGGAAATGGTAGTTATGGTTCACCTTCATTACACAGCACATTGAGCCACATAAGGAAAATGTTTGACATTTGTAGAAGGTGGAGATGTTTTTCACGTGGCTTTCTTAGCAATCCTCATAAAGCTAAGAATGAAACATAAAAATCTTACCAAATAAGCTATAAAAATAACGTTATGGGGCGGCGCCTGTGGCTCAGTGAGTAGGGCGCTGGCCCCATATACCAAGGGTGGCGAGTTCAAATTCGGCCCCAGACAAACTGCAATAACAACAACAAAATAGCTGGGTGTTGTGGTGGGTGCCTGTAGTCCCAGCTACTCGAGAGGCTGAGGCAAGAGAATCGCCTAAGCCCAGGAGTTGGAGGTTGCTGTGAGCTGTGACACCACAGCACTCTACTGAGGGCGATAAAGTGAGACTCTGTCTCTAAAAAAAAAAAATAATAATAACATTGTGATTACCCATATTTCTTTCTAAAACCTTCCTAAATAAGTTCAGGTCACCCAAGGATAGTTGCTTTATAATAAACTTTAAAAATGCTTATTTTCAGGTTTTTCATATAAATGGTTATGTTCGGAATATGAAGATGTGTTCTTTTCATGCATTTATGACCTGTAGTTTACACTGTGTAAGTGCAAAATCTTGACATTTTCCACAATTGACTCTATCTTGACTTAATGTTTGTACCCAGATGTCTTGATGAAAGATTTCTGTTAGTTTTTGTATTTTATCTAGATGTCAGTATTCCTTTTTTTCATAACTGTGTAACATTTGCTAACGGAAAACATCTCTACTATAGGTTATCTTTGCATTATAGATGGTAGTTTTTAGTAAGAAAATAACTAAAACTGAGAGAATCACATGGATAGCTTATGAAAGGAATAAAGTGGTCTATTATTTAAGGGGGAAAAACTGCTCTGGACAGTTTCCCTTTTAAACATTGGTCTTGTGAATAAAAGATGCATGTACTTTTGCATTTGGGAAGCAATACGATGTAACGATAAAGCTGTGTGAGTTTTTGTGTTTTTTTTGTCCTGTGTGTGTCTGAGTCTGATGGGGGTGTGCAGGGGGCGGGGGAGATAGAGGTTCTTAATTTTTAGACGCGGTTGTTTGTGGAACTTATTAAGTTCATATTGGAGGGTGTTTAGGAGGCCTTTAAAAGATGATTGGTTCTCTCCTGCTATGCCAGAAATAATTTTAGATAATTTTCTTGAATGTGTTGTTTAGATATCACGTGCTAATGAAAGTTAATGACGTTTTTAATGTATCAGAATACACTTTGAAATGATGCCCCAAGGTGTGAAGAACTGAGAAAATGATTCAAAGAGATACTGACATAGCAACGTCAGAGACCAGATAGGAGGTCAGATGAAAATAACCTTTAATCCAACTCAGTTTCTTACCAACAACTGATGTCCCCTTCTTTCAGGTGAGGAGGAATTCTGGATAAATAGTGTTACTGCCTAGTGTAGCTATCTATTGTTGCTTATATCTGAAAGTCTAGAACGATTGTTATGTCCCGAAGAAGCTCTTACACAGGCACGTAGATACCACGTGTGGCTTTTATAGAGTGCTGCCAATATGGGTTAATTATACGGGTGCCCTTGTGGAGTACATAAAGCATAGGGTTAAAAGTTTTATGGTTCCATGAATTTAGTTCCTCGAGTCATCACAGATGTTTGGTTTTGACAGTATTGTTCTCCTTGAAGGATTTTTTTTTTCCTAAGTAATCTGTATGGGCAAGACCCTTTGCTAGTCTGAAGGAAGCTGGAAAACTTTAGAACTTGATATTGATTGAAAATCAAAATATCCTGAATTTTACATTGTATGCAAGAATCTCACCTCATGAAGGAGAGTATTGATCAGTTAAAAACCCAAAGTGGGTGAGTCGTTGGTAGCCAGATTCAGAATGAAGTGCCTGCTGATAGCATTCAGGCCTGGACAGTTCCCCGCAAAGACTGAGGCTCCAGAGAGGTAAGATCTCTTTGTTTGCAGTGGTTGTTCTGTCTGACCTTGTTAGAATCAGGAAATGAGTCTTTTTCCCTTTCTATCTTTGACAGAACTATGTTATATTCTTAAATTTTTTTATTTATTTAATTTTAAGGTGTGGAAATACAGTTGGACAGGGCCGCAGAGCTCCTTTTGGCAGGTGACACCCCCCCCCAAAGCTATTACAAGGATAATAGGTATTTTATAAATAGCTCTTCTGCTTTGTTAATTATAGCTGTTTCTATATTTTATACCTTTTCTCCTTTTCAGAAGGTTACAGGAGCCCTATCTATCAAGACCTACTGATTTTATAAATATATTCTATATGGTTAAATGACAATTTTTCTGATTTTCTTTGATAAGAAAAATTTAACTGAGGCCTGATGGCTCACTCTGGTCATCCCAGCACTTTGGGAGGCTGAGGCAGAGAATTGCTTGAGGTCAGGACCTTGAGAACAGCCTCAGAAACACAGCAAGATCTGGTCTCTACAAAAAAAAATAAAAATGGAAAATTCACTGGGCATGGTGGTGCATGCCTGTGGACCTAGCTACGAGGGAAGCTGGAGCCAAAGGGTCAGTTGAGCCCAGGAGTTTGAGGCTACAGTGAGCTATGATCACACCCCTGCATTCCAGCCTAGCCAACAGACCAAAGGCCCTATCTCTTAAAAAAAAAAAAAGTTGATCCTCTCGCTAGTGATTTACTATTTTAAAACTAGCTTTATTTATTTAATACATATTTTTTTTCTTTTTTTCTTTTTTTTTTTTTTTTGAGATGGAGCCTCAAGCTATCCCCCTGGGTAGAGTGCCATGGCATCACGCTCACAGCAACCTCCAACTCCTGGGTTC
>NW_003852503.1:206799-219411 GCF_000181295.1 Otolemur garnettii | reverse complement strand
AAAAAAAAAAAAAAAACTGGAAGCTGTGACAGCTTTGTCATTAGGCTGTGAAGGCAGGAAGGCAGTCAGTTCCTTCCCTGTACTTGTTTCTAGGCGAATGGCTCTCCGTCTTCAGTTGTTAACTTAGTAGCAACTAGCATCTACATTTATAAAGTCAGTCAGATAATGGATGGTTGAGTACTATGTGATACAAGTAGACCAGATAATCAGCATAACTAATGAATCTTTTAATATTATTTATCACTTCAGAAAAAGATTTCTTGCCTGGCCGGATGTAGTGGCCCACACCTGTGATCCTAGCACTCTGGGAAGCTGAGGCAGGTATATTTTTTAAGCTCAGGAGTTCAAGACCAGCCTGAGCAAGAGTGAGACCCTGTCTTTGAAAAAAAAACTAGCAGGGTGTTGTGGTGGGCGCCTGTAGTCCCAGCTACTTGGGAGGCTAAGGCAAAGAGGATCACTTGAGCCCAAGAGTTTGAGATTGCTGTGAGGTATGACGCCATGGCACTCAACCCCAGAGCGACAAAGTGAGACCATGTCTCAAAAAAAGATTTCTTGCCCAGCAGAAGGAAAAGAATGCTATATTTTTGTAAAGAGTAAAGTGATTTCCTCATATCCTTCTTTATTTCCTTCAAGAAACAGGGGGTTTACCTCTTAAGGAAAATATTAATGGGGCAGCACCTGTGACTCAGTAGGGCGCTGGTCCCATATACCGAGGGTGGTGGGTTCAAACCCAGCCCCGGCCAAACTGCAACAAAAAATAGCTGGGCGTTCGGGCAGTGCCTGTGGCTGAAAGGAGTAGGGCACCGGCCCCATATGCCAGAGGTGGTGGGTTCAAACCCAGTCCCGGCCAAAAACTGCCAAAAAAAAAAAAAAATAGCTGGGCGTTGTGGGCACCTATAGTCCCAGCCACTCGGGAGGCTGAAGCAAGAGAATCGCCTAAGCCCAAGAGCTGGAGGCTGCTGTGAGCTGTGACACCACAGCACTCTACCAAGGGCAATAAAATGAGACTCTGTCTCTAAAAAAAGAAAAAGAAAGAAAATATTAGTGCTACTTCATTTAAACAAGCAGAATACTGAGCAGACTGGTTAACTGTACTCAACCTGCTTATTCCAGTCTTTAGAATCTCTTGCAAAGTCCTAATACACAAATTAAGTCTTCCTTATTTTAGAGTTTCTGACCAATACATGTTATAGTCTTTTGTGGAGGAAAAAAACTACATAATATAGAGTAAGAATTTTTTAACCTGAGGTCCTCACGTGGGCTCCACAGTGAGTTAATGTGCCCCCTCGAAACTGCATGGAACAGGTTGTGTATGGGAGCCAGAGAGGTTAAGAACCTCTGCCCTGGAGAGAAACAGGAAAAGCAAAAGATTTAAGTATAAAAAGATTGTTTTACTTGCCAAAACTGGGCTCTGTAGTACTGAGAACTGGGGGAGTTAATATAGGTTTGATACATTTTTCTTTTTGATTTTCTTTGGTTGAATTTTTGTACTTGGCTGGGTTTTTTTTTTTTTTTTTTTTTTTTTTTTGAGACAGAGCCTCAAGCTGTCCCCCTGGGTAGAGTGCGGTGGCATTACAGCTCACAGCAACCTCCAACTCCTGGGCTCAAGCGAGTCTCCTGCCTCCACCTCCCAAGTAGCTGGGACCACAGGCGCCCGCCACAACGCCCGGCTATTTTTTGGTTGCAGCCGTCATTGTTGTTTGGCGGGTCCGGGCTGGGGATTCGAACCCGCCACCTTAGGTGTACGTGGCTGGCGCCTTAGCCGGTTGAGCTATAGGAGCCGAGCCACTTGGCTGGTTTTAAGGAATTTAAGTTAATGGGAAGTCAGTTTGTCAGATACAGTATTTATGACCTAAGAAAGTAGGTACTGTACAAGTTCTAGCCCCAGATGGGTTTTACCTTAGGTGACTTCCTAATCATTGCAGTTCTAGGTCCAAGGAGATATATAGGAATTTATACTGCCTTCTTGACATTGCTATTACTGTGTGCAGAAATGTGTTTTTTGACTTATGTCTGCTATTTAAGATTGCTTTCTTTTATGTTCCCAGGAATGAAATACAGCTAGTTAGAGAAATTTTGAGTCTTAAAGTTTTTTTTTGTTTGCTTTGTTTTTGCAGTTTTGGCCGGGGCTGGGCTTGAACCGGCCACTCCCGGTATATGGGGCCAGTGCCCTACTCCTTGAGCCACAGGCACCACCCTGAGTCTTAAAGTTGTTAAAATACACTTGGTTTTGTTTTGTTGCTTCAGTTAACTAAGAGCAACTAGTTGTGCCAGTTAAAAAAGCAGTAACTTTACGGGAAGAAGAAAGATGTACTTGACACAGACTTTTGTTGCTTCAAAATATACACTTGCTTTAATCTGAGGTATTAATACTCTTATAAGAAAATAAGTCACTGAAGGGTTCCTGCTAGTGTAATATCCTCATCTTTTGTGGAGTGTAATATATAATTGTTAAGGCTTTGTTTGCAAGTAAGTGTATTTGGGTGAAAGGAATCTCCAAATTTATCAATTTTAGTTGGCAGTGGGTTAAGATCATAACTCCGTTAATGTATTTCTAGTAGGGCCAGCTTGACACCTATATTTGGAAATCTGTTTCACTGCTTGTTTTTTCTTATAACATTGTTTCCTGCTGTTATAACTAAGCTGTCCTCCTGCAGATTGACTATGTTTCATCTGACTTCTTAGACTGATCAGCCAGTGTTTTCTAAACAGCACGTGTATACAGCTGTTACGCCCGATTTCTGCCCCTCCCTGTTGCATGCTCCTTTCCCCGTGGTCCATTAGCTACAACAGTGGTTTTGTTGGTAATTACTTCATGATTGTATGAAATGGGGCACATTTTGAGAAAATGACTGAGCCGGTACTGGAATTGGTGGGCACACGCCCTTGTGATGTATGTAGTTTGCTGCCTACTTGGCCGTACCAGGGAGGAAGGTAATTCTTCCCACTTCCTGAGAGTCCAAGGAGGGATTGGAGGACACTGAAGTAAAAGAAACCTTACTCTCACCCCAAAGTCGCATAGATAACGTCAGGAAGGGCTTTGACGAAGCCACTGGCCCTGCTTTATAGACCTTATTTTCCAAGCCTTTCATTATTTTATTTGCCCTTTTCTGAACTCTACAATTTCCCTCTCTTGTAGCTGGTTCGATGCCCAGAACTGAATGCTGTGCTCCAGCTGTGGCCTCACCGGTGCTGAATAGAGAGGAAGAGCCACCTCCATAGCTTACATGTGATTCCTCTGCTTATACAACCCAATACTGGATTTACTTACTTTGGCAAGATAGCTGCATTGTGCACTGTATTTAATGTTACGTGTACTGTAACCCTGGGTCTTTCTCTGCATTGCTGCCGTTAAACCCCCAATCCTGCCAATCTACAACCCCTGCCTTTGTTTACCTGACTCCCTCCCCTGTAGACTCCCCACACATTCATCCACAATGAATGTCATCTTTTTATTCTCTCGTTTCCTTTTACTCTAATATTAAACTTGGCAAAACTTTCCCCCTCTGTCCTATAAATTATCTGTTGTCAGCCATCTTACTTTCCCCCCTGCTTTGGTAATGGGACATCTTTCAGATCTTTTCTCTGGTTCTTTCCTTTTTGTAGTCAGTAAGCACCTGGCCTGGTGGATTTAGGAAGCATTTACCTGGCATTTCTTCCAAATCAAATACTCCTGAACTCCTCTGGTTTGACCGCCTGATCCAGGGGTCCCCTGTGCTTCAGTTCTCCTGTCTGGATTATCTTGGCTCCTCCTGGCCTCTGTCCCCATGGCTTCATTCAAGAAATAGTATTATCTCACAGCCCTTCTTCCAGGGAAGGCGCAGAAATGTAATATCAATTTACCAGGGAAATTTCTGACAGTAAGGCAAATTATTATTTTAAATTGTGAATAGTTTTTAATTATTTTAAGCCAATTTCCCCCCAAGATCTTAATTTTTAGAAAACCGTTAGAGCTTAAGTTACTGTAGATTTCCAAAATGAGGGAAGGAAGAGAAGAAGGAAGGGAAGCAAGGTTTTTGTGTTGACTGGGACGTGGCTGTCTGTCAAGGCCAAAGTCAGGCTCCTGTTGGATTTGGTAGCCGTCTGAAATGGGAGGTGAGACTTCTGTTTGTCCTGGATTCAGGGGCGTTATTGTAACCTCAGATTCAGAGTTTGCTTTTAAGTTGGTTTATTCAGGGCTGTTGACACAGACATACAGTCTTTTAATTATATGCCTTGGTTAAGCATTGAGAGTGTGGAAAGCATGACCTTTTTTTGATTTATTATGGTCTCTATGGGTCCTTTTTATCCATCTCTAAATTCTATCAAGTTTAACTAAATCCCATTGTTTCTTATAGTAGGAGTCAAACTGATGTTAGAGTTCATTACTTTTTTCCCCTTAGTTCATGTGTCCTATTTAAACAGCCTCTCCTTGGAACTATGGTCTTTACTGAACCCAGAAGTTACCTCTTAAGTGTATTTATATCTTGAGACAGTTCAAGTCAACTTGGAGATCTTTTTCGATATTATTTCAATACACCAGATTCCTATCATGGATTTATAAGTTACCAGACATCTTCAGAAACCCGATAGATATTTTACAGATCAGCATATTGCACTATAAAAGCGTATTACAAAAGTACACCACAAAATAAGAGGTGGCAAGATCTGTCAGCCTCCTTTGATGAAATATAAAATACCCCACTATTCTCCCGTATCTACTACTAGTTTCCTTATTCACAGTTACACAAGCTAAGTGAAATTTTGAGCTCAATTTTATGGTTTCAAAGAGAATAAGAGTCTGTGGTTTCCCACCATGTGTATTACCAAAGGTTGGTGGCTTTGCTGATGCCTGATAAGTGTGGTACCTTTCTTCAAAGGCATGTTAGTTTCATTCCCTGATTTTTGTAATAACCCTCAGTGGAAAAGCTGATGGGCTGTTTTGTGTGCTGAATGCTTTTCTCTAGGCAGTCAGTAAGGAGTGAGCAGTGGCCTGGTCTCCTTCTCCATTTATGGCCTTGGAAGGGTGAAAGGGGCATGGTTGGGACTATCCATTTACGGTCCTTGGAGGAGTTGAAAAGAGTGGTTGGGGTGTTCTTGGAGGCAGAAAACTAGACATTGTGAGATAAAAATAAATTGTCAGGAGTTGTTTGCAATTTAAATTCCAATCCCTGCAAGGAGGGCAGAGGGCACTGGGAAAAGGGACGATGTAGAAGTTAAATGAGCCCTGCTGTGAGGATCTGTCTCCTTCCATTGGAAGGTTTACCCGTGGCACGTGTTTCCCGAGTTTATATTTCTGGTTTGTTCTGGGAAGTTCTGTCTTATGTGGTTGTGACTGTCCTTTATAAATAGAAGGAAGAAACACTTTTTAAGAGATTGTTTTATTGGAAACCTCAGTTCTCAAAGGCCTCATTTGAGCTCCCCCAGGAGAGACCTGGAGAAGGGAGAATGAAGCAGGCTAGGCTGGCTGGCTTTAGGGTGGGAGACTCTAACCACGGCTCTGCTTACGTGTGAGGAAGATCATCGTATGTCCTGCTTTATTATGCTTTTTACCCATCTGGATTTCTGGCCTCAAGGGACAGATTTACAAAATATTTGAAAGAGTATCTTATAGATTGTCAGCTGCGATTTAAAGATACTGAACTTTCAAGGAGGCTCTATAGAGATGTTAAGAGTTGTTTTAGTTTGGTGAGTAGGGTTAATATATTGGCTTATGGAAAGTAATCTCACATTGAGGAGAAATGCGTATCCATTAAGTCTGAAGTGAACTGGCTTTGCACAGTAGAGTTAGAAAGTATTTGGGAGGCACCAGGGAAAAGGGGTCTTGTCTCTCAAGAAAATTCTTAGAGTGAAACCTGGGAAAATAGAAGAGGGAGTATAAATAACAAAGGGAGAAGGAGATAATATAGAGACCGAATGTAACTAAACTAAATTTGGAAGCTGGGACTTAAATTCTTGGTTTATCTTTTGAAATAGAAAACAGCATAAGGGCTGGGCGTGGTGGCTCACGCCTGTCTTCTTAACACTCTGGGAGGCTGAAGCAGGCTGGATTGGCTGAGCTCAGGAGTTCAAGACCGGTCTGAGCAAGAACGAGACCTGGTCTCTAAAAAAAATTAAAAATAGCTGGGCGTCGTGGCAGACTTCTGTAGTCCCAGCTACTCAGAAGGCTGAGGAAAGAGGACCACTTGAGCCCCAGAATTTGAGGTCGCTGTGAGTTATGGCTCCACAGCACTCTATTGAGGGTGACAAAGTAAGACTCAGTCTCCACCGAGAAAGAAAAAAGAAAGCGTAATATACACCATTAAACTTAGGCAACTGGGCTACTAATGAGAAATATGTGTTAGAAATAAAAACCCTGAAGAAAATGGAAGTGTAGTGGAAGGTGATTGGGTTTATCTGTGGACTTGCATGTTATTGCTGTGTACCCACGTGGCAGAGAAGCCGTGAACTGTCACAACACCCTCTCCCTTGCTCTCCCCCCCGCCCCAGAAGAAATTATTGGCCTTATTTGTTGGTTTGTGGCAACATGAGCTGGTAGTATAGACTAGTACATTGTCAAGTTTAGATGGAGGTATTAGCATACTGTTCCTTGACAAGTGATGCTTGAGACTGGGAATTTGTAGCATTATTTACGGGACCTCTGTTTTAAATTTTAGCAGCTTCTACAAAGACCAAGTTAGTAAAAAATACAGACTATGTAAGCAGTATGTTTTGCTAGCTAAGTTGTGTAGGCAGTCGTTTTTGCCCTGTATTTCTTCTTAATCAAGAGCAAGGAAGTTATTCTTCACTCTGGGAAATTCTTCTTTCTGTCCTCCCTTCCCTCACTTTTTCCAAATTCTGGGCACAATAGCAGCTCTCTCTCTCCTGTGGCAGGTGTGCATCCTATTGGCTGGCTGGTATTTCTTGTATTTTTCCCCCCTTTATTCTTTTTAAGTGGGGGTGGGGGTATAAAAGTATGTGTATGGGGTACATGCAATAATGTTGTAATGTTTCTTGTTGTTTAATGGATAATTAATTGCAAAATAATTGTTTGAATTATAACATGTTTGAATAAATGCTAAATAGTATTTTTTTTTCTAATATAATAATGAATTTGAAATCTAGCATTCCTGTAACAATGTGTCTATGTTTGTCTGTCTGTGTCTGTCTAATAGTAATTAATATCTGTGGTCCGTACCTGGAAGAGGAAGTACAGCTTTAAAGGAATAACAAAAGACTTTGTGTCTTAGACCCTTCGCAGGTGTTACAGTCGGGTGAAAGAACATGGTGTTGGGAAAAGAAAGAGCAGTTACACATTTGAACAGTTGGAACAGGTGTTTGGTCAGGGAGGATGGGATGCTCAGCCCTGCCAGCCTGTACTTATTAACAGTAGTGGCTTGTACCAGGAGCTGGAGTCAGATGGCAGCACTATGGAGGACTATTCACAGGAGGACTGGGGAGACCACAGTCGGGATCTCCATGGCTACCCAACAGATCAGGAATTGGGTAAGAAGCAATGCATATGACACTGAAGGGTGTGTGTCTGTATGTACTTTTATATACGAGCACTGGTACTTATCGGCAGGCATCTTCTGGTTCTGTTCCCACTAGTCATTACAAGGCATGTAGCCAGTTTATTTGGGACAATACAGGTGTCCTTGGTTTGGCTGTAAAGTGCCAGCTAGTGCTTAGTGTTGGTCATTTGGTGATAGCAGTACCAACAAGATTCCTAAAGACACAGAATTCTTAATTCTTTTTTTTTTTTGAGACAGAGTCTCACTTTGTTGCCCTCCGTGGAGTGCTGTGGCATCACAACTCACAGCAACCTCAAACTCTTGGGCTTAAGCGATTTCTTGCCTCAGTGTCCCAAGAAGCTGGGACTACAGGCGCCCGCCACAGTGCCTGGTTATTTTTTGGTTGAAGTTGTCATTGTTGTTTGGCAGGCCTGGGCTGGGTTTGAACCCACCAGCTCTGGTGTATGTGGCTGGTGCCCTGGCCGCTTAGCTACAGGCATCGAGCCCAGAATGCTTAATTTGGAGCTACACACAGAAGCTCAGCAACAGGGAGCATCCTGTACAATTTTAAATATCCTGCACCTCCCAGTTCTAAGGTGACTGCCAAGAGGATTGACTCTTGGCCCAGCTGCCATAGATGTAACTAACTTTTCCTTAATTTATCCCAAATACCTTTTCTTTTCTATTTACGATTTGGAGAAGGTCCCCCCTCAGACTTCAGTCTGAACAAAAAATGAGAGGAATCTTCCATTTATCTTGAGAAAAGTGGACGTTGAACTGTGTCAGTGCTCATAGTCCTTGAAAGTCCTTGAGAGATCCCATCCCAATGTTAGCTGGAACAATTTATGCACAGAGATAGTCACTCAAAATGGAAAATAAAACTCCTAGACATCAAATCTTAACTTGGATGGCCTAAATAAGAGTATATGTGCAGGGATTTTTGTTGTTGTTTCTTTTTGCATTCAGTGCTCCGATTTTGATTTTTATAATTTAGAAGTACTAATCAATTTCCACTGCAGCCATTGTACCTTAACAGTAAGTTGTGTAACAAGTGCTCTCTTATAAGTAAATTCTCTACTTCCCAGTGAATTATTACTCAGGCAACTGCTCTGATTGGTGGTATAAATGTGCTCCCTCGCTTAAGATCAAGTCCGTGGGCACTGTTTTTTTTTTTTTTTTTACAGAATTCATGAGAGAGAAATATTAGTGTTAAAAAAAAAAGGATTAAATGCTAATACGTTTCTTACAAATGCTGTTTTAAAAATCTCAAATATTAGAAGAGAGAAAGAAAAGAGAGAGGCCTTAAAACTGTAAGAGCAACAGTGTGTGAGGGATGGACTTCAAGATTAGAAGAACAAAAAGGGCAGATGCTCAGTGATCACTGCCTCTTAATTGGAAACAGTAACAAGGTCGAAATTATTTTGGCATCTTACAACATTGGTTTTTGCCACACAGAGTTAAGTCATTCAAACCTTTGGGGAAAAAATACCGTGTAGTATGTGCCAATCCTGATACTGGAGGAATAATTGCTCTGTAAAACCTACACAGGAAATCTAAACAAAACAGAATGATTTTCATTCTTGTTCTTTTGAAATCATGTTTGCAGTGAAATTAAGCTTTAAGCTCCTCGCTAGAAATCCGCTGGTGACCTTGAAGAATTTTATACTTGTAGAGCTGGTTTCTGATCTTGCATATAAATGTACGCATCTTATTACGTAAGAGTCATATTTGTAAATCTGGCATTGGACAGTTTGACACTAGAATGAAGGCCTGGCACTGGAAAGGATGGAGTGGGGCAGTAAACATAGGTACTTAAACGTGTGCCATCACTTAGGAAAATATAATGTGTTTAAAAATCTTTGCTTTGCAGATGAAATACCTGTCACAAAGAGAACATTAAAAATAAAACAAGAGTCTTCTGAAGAAGCACAGTAAGTAGATGCTTCGCCTTTCCAGAAACTGTGTCTGCCCTAGTTTAATGACCGCTGGGAGGATCAGGAGGTTGTTAGATGTGCTATGGAAGTGACAGCCAGACCACCAAGGATGCATGTCATTGATTGGTATTTTCTTAGCTTATGTTTTCCAGTGGGCATCTAAAGTGTTGAGAATTTTGTATACATCAAGAAGAAATAAATATGTTATATGAAAATAAGCATGTTTATGGTGTTTGCTTGTGTGGATGTAGATTTCTGGATGTTTCCAGGAGAGACAAGGAAGAGTCACGGGAACCTGAGTTTAGTCTTGGGTTAGATGAGACAGGAGGAGGCCAGTGGGATGCTTAAATGCCTTATAGTACTTTATTTTGGGAATTAGAAAACAAGCTCTTAGATGACCTATTTATGCATTTGGAAAAGAAGTCTGTTGCTAGAGGAAAGTCTTTAGAAAGTTCAGGGTCAGAGTCTTCCCCACTGGTCCACACCTCTTGATCTTCCTCCTAAGAGTTTAGCATTATCTTTTCCGTCAAAATATCACAGTTCTTGGGAGTTCTTGGAGTTACCAGTGATACTATGTTTGCTGTTCTTTTATTTGTTTGTTTTTTGAGACAAGAACAAGGCTCTCACTTTGTTGCCCAAGCTGGGTTGCAGTGGTGTGATCATAGCCCACTGTAGCACTGAACTCCTGGGTTCAAGTGATCCTTCTGCCTCAGCCTCCCAAGTAGCAGGGCCTATAGGTGTGTGTTACTGTGCCTGGCCAATTTTTTAAAAAGTTTTTTGTAAGGCCAAATTCAGTGGCTCACACATGGAATCCTAACACTCTGGGAGGCCAAGGAGGGTAGATTGCCTGAGCTCAGGAATCGACACCAGTCTGAGCAAGAGCGAGACTCCATTTCTACTACAATAGGAAAACTAGCTGGCATTGTGGCGGGTACCTAGAGTCTTCAGCCCAAGAGATTGAGATACTGTGAGTTATGATGATGCCACTGCGCTTTACCCAGAGTGACAACATGAGACTTTGTCCAAAAAAAAAAATTATAGAGACAAGGTCTTATTATGTTGCCCAGGCTGGTACAGTTCTTTCTTTTTTTTTTTTTTTTTTTTTTTTGAGACAGAGCCTCAAGCTGTCCGCCTGAGTAGAGTGCCATGGCATCACGCTCACAGCAACCTCCAACTCCTGGGTTCAAGCGAGTCTCCTGCCTCCGCCTCCCAAGTAGCTGGGACCACAGGCGCCTGCCACAACGCCCGGCTATTTTTTTTTGGTTGCAGCCGTCATTGTTGTTTTGGCGGGTCCGGGCTGGGGACTCGAACCCGCCACCTTAGGTGTACGTGGCTGGCGCCTTAGCCAGTTGAGCTATAGGCGCCGAGCCTGGTACAGTTCTTTCTATTGCAGTTTTTAGCTGGGGCTGGGTTTGAACCCTCCACCTCCGGCATATGGGGCTGGCACCCTACTCCTTTGAGTCACAGGTACTGCCCCTACAGTTCTTTTTAATAGCTTTAAATAAATAAGTTCCTGGTTTAAATCTAATTGTTGAGAGTATATTAAAAGGTAAATTTAGGAGACCTTGCACCGTGCTCATGCCTGTAATCCTGGCACTCTGGGAGGCGAAGGCTGGTGGATTACCTGAGCTCACAAGTTTGAGACCAGCCTGAGCAAGTGTGAGACCCTGACTCTAAAAATAGCTGGGCATTGTGGCGGACACCAGTAGTCCCAGCTACTCGGGAGGCTGAGGCAAGAGAAATCACTTGAGCCCAAGAATTTGAGGTTGCTGTGAGCTGTGATGCCATGGCACTCTACCAAGGGTGAGTTAGACAATTAAAAGGGAGACTCTGTTTCCAAAAAAAAAAAAAAGTATTGACCCATGCAGAAACATAGTACTATTATCTTAGCCTCACAAGTCCGACAATCAAATATTATAAAAGTAATCCTCTGAAAAGAAGAATCACTCCCCTGGAATGCAGTGATTTCATCTAGATGGCCACTCTGATGCTTGAGAAGCTTTCAAGACAAATTAAAAGGGAGCGGGTAAATCCAGGGCAGTCTTAGGCTCCAAGAAGCAGCTGATAACAAAACATCAGCTCTTTGGGCAGTGCTGTGGCTCAGAGGAGTAGGGTGCTGGCCCCATATGCCAGAGGTGGTGGGTTCAAACCCAGCCCCAGCCAAAACTGCAAAAAAAAAAAAAAATCAGCTCTTTGTCATCTTGCAAAATAAAGTCAAGGCAAGTAAGAGGACATACTGAGAATGGCTGTGTGAGGACTCCCCAGAATGTTCCAAAAGTGTGAAAGAAAAGCCTCAAGGATCTGGCTCCTTCCAAGTCTTTTCAAGAAGCTATTGGCTAGTCAGCACATATACTCTCCTTTCTTGCCTATGTTTGATTGTGCGAGTGTAGTTGTGGACTATTTTTGTAGGTTAAACCTGGAATTAATGGGGAGGTTTCATTTGTTGCCAAGTTAATATTTAACAAATCAATCTTCAAATATCACAGTTTTGCTATAGTTGAGAAACAAACTTGTCATTGCTTAGCCTCATGACACACACACATTACCCAAGTTAAGCAGCCTGTGGACTAAGAATTTCCCACCGTTTTCTGTGTTGTTAACAATCTGAGTCAAAATTGAAGTATACTTTTGCTCCCCTTTATAAAGGGTTTTCTTGAAGAGTCTCAACTCATTATCTTGAATCTTTCTGTCTTAAAACTTAGGCCTAATGTAGACCTTTCCATCTGAGTTCTAGATCTTAATTCTGTGCTAACCTGACAGTTCTTTTCAATGTGGGAGTAGTAATAAATTTCAGACAAATAAAAAATGTCATTTTGTTTTTTTGTCAGGCCATTAGTCATAGTCAGTTGTGTATTTTTCTACCATATGCATGTATAGGCCCAGATTATTGGACTTTCTGAGTTTCCAGGTTAGAAATTAAGCTGTTGATTTTTTAACAGATGCTTTTATGAATTCTGGGTCTTCATCTTATTTTGGTAGTTAGTTAGGTCTGAAGGCCATGATAGGCATTCTAATAGCCACTTTAAAATCTATCACCGGGGCTCATTGCCTGTAGCTCAAGCGGCTAAGGCGCCAGCCACATACACCAGAGCTGGCAGGTTTGAATCCAGTCCAGGCCCGCCAAACAACAATGACGGCTGCAACCAAAAAATAGCCAGGCGTTGTGGCAGGCGCCTGTAGTCGCAGCTACTGGGGAAGCTGAGGCA
>NW_003852503.1:172327-206605 GCF_000181295.1 Otolemur garnettii | reverse complement strand
AAAAAAAAAAAAAAAAAAAAAAAATTTGTTACCCTTGGATTTCTGAAATCCTGGAGTTTGGGGTGTTAATATTGATTAAATATGATACAGCAAGGCTACAGAAGGAATGGAAAGTCGTTTATCATTAATTCCTATATACTCCTAGGGGTGGATATTTCTTACCTTTTAATACTGTGATTACACCTGCATGATCTAATATGGTAACCCCTAGTTACATGTGGCTGTTTAAATGTAATTTTAAATTAAATACAATTAAAAGTGTAACGCTTTACTCACATTAGCCACCTTTTAAGTCCTAGTGGTACCATATTAGACAGCACAGGTATAGACCATCCCCATCATCACACAAAGTGCATGTGACTGTCCTGTTCTAGACACCCGAGGAATCTGACTTTTATTTCTCTTTCTAGGAAGAGAGACATCATGCAGAATATTGTACAGATTTTGGAATCGGTACAGTTGAAGTGGGAACTGTTTCAGAGCTGGACAGACTTTTCAAGGCTCCATCTTTCTAATAAACTGGCCATTTTTGGAATTGGTTACAACACCCGTTGGAAAGAGGATATTCGGTACCATTATGCGGAAATCAGCTCCCAGGTGCCTCTTGGCAAGCGACTTCGGGAGTACTTCAACTCTGAGAAGCCTGAAGGGCGGATCATTATGACCCGAGTGCAGAAAATGAACTGGAAAAATGTTTACTACAAATTTTTAGAGATCACTATTAGCGAAGCTAGGTGCTTGGAGCTACACATGGAAATTGACTGGATACCCATTGCCCACTCCAAACCAACCGGTGGGAATGTTGTTCAGTATTTATTGCCTGGAGGCATTCCTAAAAGCCCTGGCCTTTATGCCATTGGCTATGAAGAATGTATTGAGAGACCCCTGTCACCCCATGTGGAGCAACATTCTCTGGATGCGGGAAAAGAGGGCCGGGTTGACCTGGAAACCCTTTCAGCACAGGCCTCGTTACAGGTGGAAATAGAACCCACCCGAATTATCTATTGCTACCTCGGGATTGCTGAGGTCAGGACTCTGCAGCAATGCTTATTTTTACATTTCCAAGCAAATACCAAAACCTTCAGCAAAGATTGGGTTGGTATTAACGGGTTTTTGTCCCAGAACTGTATTGTGGATCCCGGAGTTTCCCCCAAATCCATCTACATCAAATTTGTAGAAGTAGAGAGGGATTTTCTTTCCGCTGGCTCTTTAGTTGAGTGCCTGGAAAAAGCCATTGGATACCCTTTAAAGTTTAACAACTGAATGTCATCCTTCATAAGGATTCTGGCTTTTACCTCCTCCTCCTCTACTGTTCCCCGTCACCCAGACTGTTCCTCATCCAGATGCTGCCATCAGACTCTTCATGGAAATTCTTTCCACGACTGGGGCCAGTACAACTTTTAAGGCATCGTAGCAGACTTTGGGCAGAACAAACAGACCCCACCTGCACATGCTCACTTTGAGCGAGCAAGAAATATAGCGAACTTGCCTGGTGGGCCAGCTATTTCTTTTTTAAAGACAAAAAACCAATTTTTAAATGAATTTTAAAGCCCTAATATAAACAAATTGTAGGTACATTCCATATTGGACAAAACTTATACTTTGAGTTTCATATGAAATTGAAAATTGTATTTTTTTCACAATGTTTCATTTTTACACATCTCTATGTCTCTCTATAAGTAATATTTACAACCCTGAATAAATAAGCAATAGATAATGGCAAGTTAAATCCCGAGTCGCGGTAAATAAGACTGTTTTTCAATATCTCCCTTAGCTACTATTGTATATAATTTAGAGTTTCATTTTTTTTCACCAACCAAGTGTTTTGCTATTTCCAATCAGTGTTGCCTGCAAAGACCTTCGTTTCTGTGATGTACCAACTTTACGGTTGTGTTGCCGTTTCAACTTTTTTTAAAAGAAAAAATTAAAGTAATTCCTGGCCTCTTGGCGTACTAGTTGAGCTTTTTGTAGCAGAGTGTGGCCACACTAGCAGTGGGAACTGTGCCCTGACTTTCCTGCTGAGACTGAACAGAACAGAGCAGGAGAGCTTCACTGTCTCGCACTCTCTACACCCCATTGACCAATGCCATAATTTCTTGTCAAAGCACCAAAGGTCATTAGGCATCTCACTTTGTATTTCTTTTTAAAAAATGACAAGGATAATCCTTCTGACCCTAAGTGCATGAGTTTGTAAGAGACTCATTCCTAATCTTTTACACTTAGTGTTCAGGAGCCAGTCTCTCAAGGAGCACAAGTAGAAAACTGATGTCATCTTGGCTATCTCTAAAAAAGGAAAATGAGGATCCAATATAAACATCCAAAAAATGTCTTTTAAACGTGATCCGTAGGAGAGAAAATTGGAACATATCAGTACATTAGGAAGGTAACTATCGTGTTTGGATCTTTCAGAGATTTCTTGTGGGTCAACCATCACTCTAGTTAGAGTTAGTACTCTTGGCTAAGAATAGCTCATTAATAGAGTAGCCAAGGTTAGTACTTTTGGCTAAGAATAGCTCACTAATAGAGTAGTCAAGGATCACTTGCCTTGTGGCAGGAGCTGGTTAGATTGACTGTCTTTAATGATTCCCCTGCATCTCTCAGGTACCTAAATGGGCTGCCAATCCAGGTAAGAGCTATCCTTCTCCCCATTTTTCTATACTACTGGAGATAAATTTGCATGTGGACAAAAAAATTGTTCTTTTCCTGCAACCTGAATGGTCTCAAATCAGTGATTTTTCTCATTCTAAACCTCTTGGTTAATGCATATTTATTTTTCTAATGTCTGGAGATCTTATAATAACAATAGGAGGACTTTTATTTATGTTATTTGAGTCTGGGTTTGTGGAGTTGGCTGTTTTTTGATGTGCCTGCTAAAAATGGGTGCTGGTTCAGAGAGAGTATAAATACCCTGAGAGTGTCTGAATGCAGCACCTGTTATGTAGGCAGGGCCCTCAGGAAATCCTCATGAGTTTTCTCTTCTTTGGAACTTGGAGTTATAGTCCTCAAGGCTGAGGCACCATTGACCATCATGTAGCAATAGTCTCAGAGTATTCAGTGCCAAGTGCTGTAGAAAAAGAATTATTAATTAGAATACTACACAAAATTCCCCAGAGCTTGCCAATGACCAATCCCAAAACTAAGATTATGCTTCATGCATTTTTTTCTGCATCCCATTTTCCATTGATGTTAGTTGCTTAGCTAAAGCAGAACATTTAGGAAAAATTTAATGAGGATGTTTTAGACCCAGAATGGGGCATTGCTGGAGCACTATGAGTGGCATGGAGAAGACGCCAAAGACTAAATCTAGTATGTTTTCACCATTTGGCTTGGGATGGGTGAGGATGAGGGGGGAAGAGGACACAACCCAGCCTTGGGAGTTGGTAGCTTGCAAAGAAAGCAGCTTATGAATCCTGAATATTCAGTCTCTTTAGCTAGAACAGTCTAGAAAAGAGAAAGTAGGTTGTCAGATAACTATGAGCATTGCTGAAAACAAGAAAAGGACTATTTAGTCCTTAATGAAGCCTTAAAGACAGAGAGACTCTATTCAGATGTAAGAATCAGTATTAGGAAATACTTTGGAGATATGAAATGAGGTGTGATTGGAAGAAACGCTAATGCTATTCAAGCGCCCAACGTATGAAATCATATGGACTTAGCTCTTGCACACATGTTTATATAAGCAGTTCCCGAGTCACACACACATTATCTGTGCCAACATTGGGTTTTACCCCAAGGAGGAGAGCAGTGTCCATTCTAAAATGCATCCTGGTGAACATGGAGAGTAATGGAGCCGCCCTGCTGACTCCTGCTATGACTTGACTGCCTTAGGGTCAGAAGAAAGAAGTAATTGGAAAATGAGGCAAGATACAGTGAGGGAAATTCTTGGGAGGTGAAAAAGTCTTGACGAGACCTTATCTGTCACTGCCTACAGATCCTGGATAGTAGCTTCACTTCGCATGTGGCACGTTATTCAGAATCTGAATTCTGAAGGAAACGTTAGCTGCAGGGAATGAGAGCACAGCGTGTGTGATTAGATGCTTTGGTGTCCTGGGTTAGAACCAAAAGACTTTGTCCTGTACCTCTCTCGGAAGGATTTTCTTATTTGGGAGACTTAACTCTGGGCTGGAAACAAAGGAGGGGTGCTTACAAGAGGTGGTTTGCAACTTCCAGTAAAGCCAAGAAAAATTTGAGTGTGATAGAATAGGGAAACCAGCCCCCACCCCCTCCACTCAGTCTACTTGGCTGTTCTAAGCTTATAGTTTGCATAAGAGTATGGGACTGGCAGGTACCTATTCCTCTTGCCTTTGCTGCCACGGCTTGGCAAGTATTAGATTCCAGGGTTTGCATGAGCAAGCTAGTGTTTGCATAGGCATTCTCAAAGCCACTGCATGACAGGTATTTGAAGAGAAGCCAGACAAGTCACACTGGGAAGAGGCAGCCGAGAGGGCCTATGGGGCGCTGTGTGGAGAAAGACCTTGTGCAGTGTAGGCACAAGGACCATACTCGGTGTTCAAACAGCAGACAACTGTGTGGAGTAGATGGAATACAGCAGGCCTGGCTGCTCTGCTCCTCAGACAACTCTGCTTCTAGAACAGGCAGCGCCAGGAATTCGTTAGGCTTTCTGCCCTTGGTGTCCTTTGCTCAGTGGTTGAGCTGTGCTCAGACGTTTGAAGCAGCGTCCCCCCTCCTTTTTTTTTGGCTATTGGATGAGAATCAAGAACAGGTGCGTCTCCTGTAAGGGAGTCGCGGCCGCCAGAGGGCGCAGAGGTGCCCTTTGATAAGTGGCGGGGGGAGGAGGCGGTTAAATTAAATTCCCAGCGAACAAGATCTACTCCAGGGAATTAAAGGATCAGAGCGAGCCTGAGCCTTCATTGCAGCGATGGGAGGCATTACAGATTTGGGGAATAAAGAGGAAACGGAGGACTCTGTCCTGTCTCTTCCCACAGCCGCCCTCGGTCAGCATAAGGCCTGTGAGCTGCTCATTTGGGGATGGCGGAAGAGGAGCTAGGAACCTAACTAGTATTGCCTCAGTTTCCTGCTCAGCTCCTACCTTGCGCCATTTTCCCCTGCTTGGGGTGTGAGGCTCAAGACTAGGGTAATCACCCAGCGTGGATTTTAGGGGTCTGCAAGAACTCACCGAGGAGCCCTCTCTTACCCGCTCACGGGTAAAGACGGACCCGCAGGTGCTGGCGCGTCCCGGTGCAGCCCAGGGCCCTTCAAAGTTCCCCCTCGTGCGAGATGGGTGGTGGCGGGCGTGGCTGTAACCCTTCCTGACTCCGGAGGGGTGGCGGAGGCCGGCCCTGGCGCTGGAAAAGCAGTTGATCCCGGCAGCAGAACGGGTCCTGCAGGGCGGATGCTCCGGCCTCTTCCTGCCACTGCGCCCCGCACACTGCGGAGTCCCGGGGACCCAGGGGGAACGCTACTCTCTCCTCCTCCGGGAAGGCCGCTCAGGTTAGGACGAGGACGCGCCACCTCCACTCTTGGTGCCAGTGATTTGAGCCAGACCCCTAACGCATTGGCGGTGTCAGGGGTACCCGGGTGGCTTCTAGGTTTGGGATAGTCTCCAAACTTTCCACTCCTTTCTTAGTCACCTTTTCTATCCAACCCCGCCGGAGGGGGTGGGTATGGCGCAGAATGATAGTTCAAGACTCCCCTCTTGCTCCTTGAGCTCCGGGCCTGCTTGTGGGGACATAACGACTTACCAACCCCACCCTGAGTCCTGACCGGGTAAAGGCCGTGGGATCCGGCTTTTGGAGAGCTAGGAGCGCCCCCTCTCCGCAGAGTCACCCGCGCGCCCCGCCCGGGAGGACGGCGACCTCTCCGCCCCCTCGAATGCCCCGCCCCCCTGTCGCCGTCGGTCCCCACCCCAGCACAGGCACACAGGAGCACAGACTTGGGCTGGGGCCGCCCTTGGTGTCAGTGGCCGGGTTCCCGCACCCGCTCCGGCCCGTTGCGCAGCGGTGGCACCTGTCAGTCGGTGTGTCCCTGAGCTGGGCCTCCGGACTCCATCGGGGCCAGGGAGGGCCATGATTTCACTGCCCAGGCCCCCAGCGACCGACGTGCTGCGCCTTTTGTTTCTGGGGCTGAGTACCCTCGGTGAGTACAGGAGGGGGCCTGGAACGCGGGATGGGGCGAATCAGACCCTGAGGGAGGCTTTTTCGCACTGATGAGGAACCGGTGCGATAAGACTTCCGCCTCCATCTCTTGCCCTCCCTTAACCACCCACCCCCAGCCCACCCCACCCTGGGGCATCAGTGACCCGTGCTGACTTTTCTCCCTGCTCTGGCAGGGATAGCTCCCAGTTTGGGTGCTGTGTTTGTGTGTGGGAGGGAAGTAAGGGAATTGCCTGGAAGATCTGGAGACCTCTGGGGTGAGTTATCAGAGCCATTCCTCAGCCCCCCCCCACCTCCCACCTAGCAGAGCCAGATGAGCTGAGCCGCTAGATGAAGATGAGACACTGGCTAAAGAGCTTAAGGACCTAACCCCAGCCCCCCTCTAGTCCCTCCACCCCACACACAAGCTGATGAGAAACATCTCCCAAGGGAGTCCCTGGTCCTCAGGTCTGACAAAGGCACTTCATGTCAATTCCCTGGCCCAGATCCTCCCTCTTGCCCCCTCTTCCTGCTTCCTGCCTTGGGAATGAAGGGAGGTGTCCCAAAAGGATGACCGTGAGGTCATTTGGGACACAGGAAATGGGGGAGGGATACAAATGCGCAGAGTAGAATTGTGATACCCCCTCCCCCAGGTCCACCAACCCATCTGTTCCCAAAACTAAAGGGACAAGAGAAATAGGGAAGCAGGTCCCAAGGGTCAGAGAGGAAGGTCTTTGGAGCAAGTGGTTGGGACGTATCGAAGGCCTGCGGGGGCCCTGGCTTCAGTAGGAGCTGGTGGTTCAGGGCTCCCTGTGGGGGAGAAAAGGACCAAGTAGGAGCTAAGCCCATTATAAGCTATTTCACTTGCTGCCTCCCAGGCTGTATTGCCTTTCCTCTGTCAAGGATCTGGAATGGGGGTTAATGTCCATATCTGCTTTAACTGTCTCTCAGGTTGGAGGATGCCAGTGCAAGTAAGGCCTGGAAAGATGCAGAGTGAAATTCAGTTACAATGATGGGGACTGAAATGGGGATCCTAGGTCCTGCCTGTACCCTCTTTGGCCTGGTCTGTACCCCAAGGGTGTTGGGGCATGAAAGATTAGGGTTCCCATGAAAGGGACCATTCCAGACAAAGTGAGTCTCAAGAGCAGCTCCCATCCCCAGCCACATCAAAGCAGCTTCCAAGCCCCTCTAGACTTGGTGGGTTGATCCAGGATCCCTCAACTTCTCAGCCTGGCTCTCCCAACTTCAACCTCAGCTCTTCTTTTTCTTTGGGGTTCCACCTCAACTCTCCTAGCCCCCTCCTGCGGGGGAAAGGGGCAGGTGAACAGCAAGGGAGGAAAACCCAAGTTTGCTGCCTGGGCATCCTGGGTATCACCTGGAGCTTATCTGCATCTTCTCCTTTTTCTATCCCAGTTCTGAGCCTCAGTTTGTCATACTGAAGGCCCCCGACTCAAAAGTTTTTCGGGGTTCACCGAGACAGTTCCCCTCTCCTGCCGGCCATTCGAGGGTTAAATGGCGCTCAGGACCGAGGCACACCGGGCAGGCTCCCGGCTCAGCTACACTGGGCTCTCAGTGAGGCCCTCCTGCCCTGTGCGCTCATCAGCGGCTCAATGCTGCTGCCCCTGGGGCGTGAGAAGCCCGCGGGGGGAGTTTCTCAGAGAAAGAGGGAGACTAAAAATAGTAGCCCTGGGGAGCGGGCCCATTTCGCTCTCCTTAGGCCCTCGCCTGCTCCCTCACTCTGGTCTCCTAGTGGGCCGTGAGCTGGAAGGGTCCCTTTCTTGGGCCTCCCCTTTGTCCTTCACTCAGACCCAACCAACCTCCTTTTCTCTCCCAGAGGCCCCCTGGACCCTGGGAGCAGACAGGGTTGACCAGTCGTGGGGGCTTTGGCTCCAGCAGGCACCCGGGACGGAGGACCCTTTGCTGCTCCTAGTTTTTGACCGAGGGCTAAGCCAGGGAGTACTTGCTCAGACCCTAGGGTATCCATCACTATCTATTGTAACCCTCCTCTGCCTTTTGCAACGTGCAGTTATGAATGGGGGGGGGGGTCCCTCGGAGAACGCATGCCAAGGAAGCTCGTCCCCCAGCCCCCACCCCGGAGGCTCAGGCGGTTTCCTGGCGGGAACCGTTTCTGGATGCTCCGTGTGTGCTGCGGAAACCATCGGAGAGAGCCGCACCGTCCGCAGGCTCCTGGCCTGCCCTGCCTCGGCCCAGTGGCCCCCGGGCCTGGGTCCCCAAGGGGCGTCGAGTTCCTTGAGACTGGAGTTGTTTTCGCCCATAACGCCTCCGGTCTGGCGGCCCCCCCTTCATTGTGCTCGGCCTTATCACTGAGTCCAAGTTTCCTGCCCAGCCCGTCGGAACCCTCCAGGAAATGGGAAGGGGGGTGCTGCCAAGGCCGAGGAATAGGGATGGGGGCTCTATAAAGAAGCGCCGCGGGAAGCGGTGGGGGGGGCATCCTGACCAGATCGGCTCCCGGCGCTTAGAGGCCTCCAGGCTGGAGCTACCAAGGCCAAGGCGGAGAGCCGGAGCTGTCCGCGGCCTCTGCCCACGAGTTGCAACCTGCTTGCCACGCGATGGTGCTTCTCCCGTGCTGTGGCGCAGAATATCGAGGCCCAGGAAGAGCAGGGCTCAGGAACAGGGCCTCAGGCCTGGTCGGGCATAAGCCCAAGATAGTCCCCAAAGGAGTTAGCACTCGGCTGCTCCGTTGCCTCTCTGAAGGTCAAAACACGAGTCTTCCTGGACGCCACAGGGTAAATGATAGCCCCCTCCTTGAAACGATCACCAGTCCACCTCCTGGGCTCCCGACACGCGTAGGGAAGCTTTGCACATGTCAGGAGATCATCGTTCGCCCGGCCTTTAATTCCTTGCGATCAGAGAGGATTCAGCCAGGTCGCCCGCACCTCAGAAGGCTTCAGGCGAGCTTTGTGGGTCTTCACACCCCGCTTTCCTGGGGAAGCCTAGCGCGATCGGACTGGGCAGGAGGCTGGGGACCACCGCAGCCACCGGGCCGGGCTTGGGTCTGGGCCACTCCACTCTCTGCTCTGGACAGTTCAGAAGGAGCCGCGGGGTTGATCCTTAACCCGGCGACCTCCCAACCGCCTCCGCCTATCGGGTTGAGAACTGGGGAGTGAGGAACCCTTGCTGTCCCGACCAGCGTCGCTGCTCTCCCTCAGCTCTCGCCCTCGGAAACTGGGGGAACAAATGGGCTACGAGGGGTGTAGAACAAAGGTAGTAGATATGTCCTTCCCCTCCTAGCCGGAGATCTGCCTCCTCTTCTTGGGGCATATCAAATGCAAATAAATGGGGCCCTATCCGTGCTACAAACCCAGGAGCTGGGGGCGTGGGGGGGGGATGGAGAGAAGAAAGTCCAATGACATTGAAAGCAAGACACTGGGTTGGCGGGCGCTGGGCGCTGCTCCAGACCTCGCCGAGGCGCATCTTTCCGGTTCGCTCGAGCCGCGTGGGGCAGAGTCGCGGGACAGAGCCAGGAGCCAGCCCTCGGCGCTCAGAGCGGCCTCCTTGCTCTCGTCTCCAGCGTCCCCCTCGCGGGCCCAGCTGGAGATGCACGCGCCGGCCGGCCTCTCCAAGTTGCAGGCGGTGGAAGGAGCAGAGGTGGTGCTCCCGGCGTGGTACACCCTGCACGGGGAGGTGTCTTCGGCCCAGCCCAGGGAGGTGCTCGTCGTGATTTGGTCCCTGAAGCAGGAAGGGAAGGAACCTGTCCAGGTGAGGGAGGAAAACATCGCAGCCTGTGGCAAATTGCACCCAGCAGGAGGCGTAGGTAGGCGGGAGGGGTGACCAGGGAATGGGGCTCAGGAAGGAGTGTCTGGGATAAGCAAGAATTCTCACCGGTTCAGTTTTTTTTTTTTTTTTAATTGGACGCTTCCCGCATAGAATTCTCTTTTGCCAACTTTCCCTAGAAATGCAACAGGCATTTTACACGGTTGGGGGGGGGGGTTAGGGTGGGTGGGGGCAAAGTTAAGGAAAGAGGACAGGCTTAGGACAAGTAACACAACTTTTAAAAGCCATGTTCTTGTTTTCTTATGCTCTACTTTGGACCCTGTCAAGTCACGGGCCATTTCTCTTCCCAAATGACTGTCACCTGTCCCCCCACCCCTTTATACCACCTTCCATAATCTCCCCTACTTTTCCTTCCCACCATGCCTACTCAAAGGACAATTTACCAAGAAGCCAAGAGAGTAATTTTCAGAACTCTTTTGTATGGGTTCCTTCCAAGGTCCTGGAAAATGTGTTCAAGCATTTCAATTTTTTTTCTTAAGATATTTTTATCTTCTTTTTCTTGTAATCCTAGCACTCTGGGAGGCTGAGGTGGAAAGATCACTTGAGCTCAGGAGTTTGAGACCAGCCTGAGCAAAAGTGAGACTCAGGCTAACAAAAATATTAAAAATTAGCCAGGTGTGGTGGCCCGCACCTGTGGTCTCAACTACTCTGGAGGATGAGGCCAGGAGGATTGCTTGAGCCCAAGAGCCTGAGGTTCCAGTGAGCTGTAATGTTGCCACCACACTCTACCCCGGGCAACAGAGGGAGATTCTGTATACATACATACAGAGGATATTTGTATCTTCTTCTTCTTTTTTTTTTTTTTTTTTTTTTTTTTTTGAGACAAAGCCTCAAGCTGTCCCCCTGGGTAGAGTGCTGTGGCATCATAGCTCACAGCAACCTCCAACTCCTGGGCTCAAGCGAGTCTCCTGCCTCAGCCTCCCCAAGTACCTGGGACCACAGGTGCCCACCTCACAACACCTGGCTATTTTTTGGTTGCAGCCGGCATTGTTGTTTTGGTGGGCCGGGGCTGGATTCAAACCCACCACCTTAGGTGTATGTAGCTGGTTCCTTAGCCACTTGAGCCACAGGCACCAAGCCTGTATCTTCTTCTTGAAGAGGCCCCCATTTTATAAATTTTAGGCCCTACAAAATCCATATCTACCCGTGCAATCTAAGTTTCTTTCATCCATACGCCTTCCCTTATTATGCCACATTTCTAAACACTCCAAGTGAGAGATGAAGAAATAATGCCTAAGGGATTTAGAATTGAACTGCTCTGGTGAAGAGGACCCAGGGACAGGAAGAGGACCCTGGGACAGGACCTAGGGAGAAAGGGGTAGATGGGAGCTGGTGCAGATTAGAAGGATGGGCACAGGTGGGAGGCATCTGAAGCATGCCAGTTTAGGGGAGGCTAGTGGCTGGGCCTTTGGACATGATGCACATGTGTAAATAATAACAGGGTGGTGTTATGCCCACACCAGGTGTTGGCCTACGTCAATGGGGTCACGTCAAACACAACTGGAGCATCCTTGGTCTACCCCATGCCTTCCCGAAATGTGTCCCTGCGCCTGCAGGGCCTCCGGGAGAAAGACTCTGGCACCTATATCTGTTCTGTGAATGTGCAAGGCAGCCAAGACATAAGTAAAAGCCATGGCATCAAAACTTTAGAACTCAATGTGCTGGGTAAGTGAGAAGCATGCACTGCCAGGCCCCTCCCAGCCCACACTCAGAGGTGTGAGGCTGAGTGGAGGGTTTGGCCAGGGGCAAACAGAGTGACACAGCATATGGCAGGCTGTGGAGCGGGAGGGTCTGTGGGCCCCTTGGGTGTGGGTTTTCATGTTTCTCCCTTTGCTCAGTTCCTCCAGCTCCTCCATCCTGCCGTCTCCTGGGTGTACCCCGTG
Source organism: Otolemur garnettii (assembly GCF_000181295.1). Lineage (NCBI taxonomy): Eukaryota > Metazoa > Chordata > Mammalia > Primates > Galagidae > Otolemur > Otolemur garnettii. Next base: position 194,835 of record NW_003852503.1, on the reverse strand, counting down.
TGGGGACCAACGTGACCCTGAATTGCCAGTCCCCGAGGAGTAAGCCTGCTGCCCAATACCAGTGGGAGCGGCCGCCCCCAGCCCCCCAGGTTTTCTTTGCACCACTTTTAGGTGAGGGCACGTCTGGAAACAGCTGGACTGTGGCTGGGAAGGGGAAAGATGAGAGATACTAGAGAAGCTGGGGTGGAAAGAGGAAGCAATGTGGAAAAGTACTGGGGAGGACAGAGAAAATGGCCTACCGGGTGTTAGGTACGTCCAAGTGCTGTGTACTGTGACCAAAGAGGCTCTGGAGCTACAGTGTCTCTGTTCAAATTCCAGCCCTTCCATTCACTAGCTCTGTGACCCTGAGCTTCCCTTCCTGCATTTGTAAAATAGGGATTTTACCCACACCTGTTTGAACCCACCAATGCAATTTGAACACACCAGTTATAAAAAATATTTTAGGTACAATTGAAACATCTTTAATATGGAGTATTAGATGATTTTAGATAACTATCATTAATTTCTTAGGTGTGGCAATGGTATTGTGGTTATGTGGGATGATGTCCTTATTTTTTGGAGATTTATGTTGGAGTATTTACCTTAAATTGTCTCAGTAAAAGAGTGAAATCAAATAAATATGGCACCTGTGGCTCAGTGGGTAGGGTGCTGGCCCCATATACCAAGGGTGGCAGGTTAGAATCCGGCCCCAGCCAAACTATAACAAAAATATAGCCAGGTGTTGTGGCAGGTGCCTGTAGTCCCAGCTACTCGGGAGGCTGAGGCAAGAGAATCACCTAAGCCCAGGAGTTGGAGGTTGCTGTGAGCTGTGACTCCAAAGCACTCTACAGAGGGCGATACAGTGAAACTCTGTCTCAAAACAAAACAAAACAAAACACTAAAGCAAATAAATATGGCAAAATGTTAGCACTCTACCCAGGGTGACACCTTGAGGCTCTGTCTCAAAAAAAAAAAAAAAAATGTTAGCAACTGTTGGACCTAAGTAGTAGGAATAGAGATTTTCATTTTGCCTTTTTTCTACTTTTCATTTCTTCTACCTTAATTTTCCAAAGACGCTTTTTTTCTTTTTCAGAATAGTGCTTATTTACTCACAGGTTCTTTGTGACATTTTTGTAAGGTAGTACATGGAAAGAACTTGGAGCGGTCTTCAGTGTGGAATTGGCAGCCAATAAATGTTAACTCTTATAATGAATAGTCCATACAACCCTTTCAATGCCAGCAGGTAGATTATATTGTCCCCATTACACAGATGAAGAGATGCAGACCCAGGGGTATCAAATAATTTTCTTTTGGGGGGGGTTATTTTATTTCCTTGCTTATTTTTTACTTCTTTGCTTTTGTTGTTGTTGTGCAGAGTGCAGTGGTGTCATAGCTCACTGCAACCTCAGACTCAGGCTGTGGGCATCCCCCTGCCTCAGCCTCTGGGACTACAGGCACTCACCACGGTGCCCGGCTGGGTTTTTCAGTTTTTCAATTTTTTCCATGACTTAGGGTCTCTCTCTTGTTCAGGCAAGTCTCCAACTCCTGAGCTCAAGCAATTCTTCCTCCTCAGCCTCCCACAGTGCTGGGATTATAGGCATGAGCCAACGCACCTGGCTCAAATAATTTTCTTGGAGTCACACAGCCTGTTTTGGGACCCAGGCTTTTTAGTTCCTAGCCTAATGTTCTTTCTCTCTCACACTGCCCTTCATAAATACAATAAGCAAAAGCAGTATTTTGGTTTTCTGGTACATCATTCCCCTTTGGCCTCTTTTTTCAGATATGAGTTGGGTGCACTAAAGGGTGGAAATGGAGAGGGTGACTGAGCAGGGCCCAGCATGCTGGCTGTGGCACCTTTCCCCTTGATCATGGAATAGACAATCTGTGACTCTAGAGAATCAGAGGGGGCACATTCTAGAGGAGGGAAAGGGATTCTCCTCCCCTGGGCAGGAGGGTACCTGGACTGATGGCTAAATTGTGTCCACAGATGCCATCCGTGGGTCTTTAAGACTCACCAACCTTTCCACTTCCATGTCTGGAGTCTATATCTGCAAGGCTCACAATATGGTGGGCAGTGCCCAGTGCAATGTGACCCTGGAAGTGAGCACAGGTCAGTGAGGGGTAAGTGTGTTTAACGAGAATGGTCAGTGGTGGTGATGGTGGGGTGTAAGATGGGAGGAAGCCTGTCCACTAGGCCTCTCCTTGTAACAGGATAGGGAACTTGCTCTGCTCAAATGTTGGTACTAATGTTTGGTTGATGACTGGCCATTTTCTGCTTGACAGCAACCCCTCTTCTTTACAGGGAAAAAGAGAGGATGTGTACGATGGCCGTGGGATAATGGGATTGGAGAGGGGTGGGGAACAGCTGGGTGTCCCTCTCTAACACCAAACCTTTTCTAGGACCAAGGGCTGAGGTGGTAGCTGGAGCTGTTGTGGGCATCCTGATTGGATTGGGGCTGCTGGCTGGGCTGGTCCTCTTGTGCCAACGTCGGGGCAAGGCCCTGGAGGAGCTGGCCAATGATATCAAGTAAGTGTCCCTGGTCTCTGCTGCGTTGGGGGCTCTCCTGGCTCCCCTCTCATCTAATGGAAAGGTGAGCAGTAGCTGAAACATTTCTATGGGCAGATTTTAGGGGAGAGAGAGGGGAGGGCAGATGTATGGGGGGCGATGGGGAATAAGACAAAGCATGTAGGACTCTCCCGGTTCCCCCTCCCACTTCTGACCTCTTCTTACTTCTTTGATTACCAGGGAGGATGCCACTGCTCCCCCAACCCTGCCCTGGCCCAAGGGCTCAGACACAATCTCCAAGAACGGGACCCTTTCCTCTGTCACCTCAGCACGAGCCCTCCGGCATCCCCATCCCAGGCCTGGTGCATCGACCCCCACACCCAGTCTCTCCAGCCAGGCCTTGTCTTCACCAAGACTGCCCAGGACAGATGGGGCCCACTCCAAGCCAGTATCCCCCAACCCTGGTGGGGTTTCTTCCTCTGCCCTGAGCCGCATGGGTGCCGTGCCTGTGATGGTGCCTGCCCAGAGTCAGGCTGGGTCTCTGGTGTGATGGCCCAGCCACTTATTGACTGTACCATACTGTCTGGTGTCTCTCCTTCCCATAGGGGTCACCTCTAGCCCAGAGGCTCGAGTCTTGGGAGGGTAGCCATGCTCCGGGCCTCCAACACTTTGTCCCCTACCTTGCTTTACTGTGAGAAAGCAGAGTCTCAGTAAAACCCAAATATCTAGGAGGTAGAAGAAGAAATAGACCTGGGATTAGGAGGCACCTCTACTGATCCCCCACTCCTCCCTATGAAGCCAGCTGAATGCTGATGGGCTGCCCATCCAGGGCCCAGACAGAGACTTCAGCCACTGAATCCCCCAGGCCTCCTTGATCTGCACCCCGCCCCTATCTAACACCATCCTTTGCTCCCACTCTGGCTGCCTGCATTGATAGAACCTGTCCTGCTGGCTTGGTTAGGTTTTGTTGGGGTAGGGAATAAATAGGGAAGAGATTTTTTGAACTAACTTGAAATGTATGTTTTTGTTTTTATTTTGCCAATTTCAATAAAGATACACTGTGTTTGTATGGAAGAAGAGTCAAATCACTCTTTCAAAAGCAGAATTCCCAGAAATTGAGCTCAAGAATGATGCAAAGTGGACACTTAACCAGGCCGTGTAGCACTACTCCATAGCCTTGGAGCTCACTAGTTCTGGGTAGCTCTTCCAGTCTGTTATAGAGCTAAAGAGTCATCTGTTGTCCTGTGGAAAGGGGCAAAGGACCGGAGGCTGAGGAGACCCTAATAAAGCGTTCTGACCACTAATGGGGTGGGCTTGGTGTGCTTTCCACTGTGCACTTTCTGTGCTCAAGGTGTGAGTCTCCCACTTTCTCTTCCAGGGCAGGTGAGAAGAAGCTGACTTGTGCTGCCCTCTCCCAAATCATTGAATCCTTAAGGAGCACACCTGCTGGCTCCTCTGGACGTGATCCCCATTGTCATTAGCGAAAGCTGGGCATAGGGTGTGATGCAAGTCCATGTCTGAATTCTGCAAGGCTCTTTCCTATCAAGGCTGGGGTCTCCTCTAGATCTCAGTTTCTCTGCCCAGAAAATGGAGTGGCCCTGGGAATGGGGAGGAGGTTGTGGTTTCCATGGAGACTCCTACCTCAGCAAGTGGTGAGAAGAAAAGGGGCTTGCAAGGACAAGACTCTGTAAAGGGGCCAGAAGGGTGTGGGGTGGCCGGTGTGCTCACTGCCCGAGGCTCTGTGGTGGCAGTGTCCTTTGCCAGCTCTGGGGAGGGGGGCGGAATCAGAATGTCTCCCTCTTCTTCCAAAGTCAGACGTTCCCTCCAGAGCTCCAGTTCTGAGGCCTTTCCCTTGGGGTGTCCACCCCAAGGCCAGCCATTTTTCCAGGACCTGACAGACAGTTTCAGAGGTTGGTGGGAAGAGGAAGAAAGAAGGGAGTAGGGTTAAAGTGATTCCAGAATCGGGCCCTGAGGAGGGAGGAGCATGTTTTTCTTACGTGAGGGTGCTGAGAGTGCTGGCCTCTCCCCTTGTTTGCTCTGAGATAGTCAGTCTCGCTCCTGCCCAGCACCAGGCGGCTGCCCTTGGGGTGCTCTCTTCCCTCCCAGACATCCCAGCAGGACAGCCATGGCCAGGCTCCCTGGCCCTTTTCTCTGCGGGGCCCTGTTGGGCTTGGTGGGCCTAAGTGGTGAGGAGGGGTCAGGCGGGACGAGGGCTAGAACTGGGGGCAGATGCTTGGCTTCCTGGCTCCTCCTCCTGCCTGCTCCATCCCTCTGTGGCTTCAGGGACTGGGGAGTCACAGGGCTGCAGAGTTGGGGAGGAGGCCTTGAGGCTGGGAGGGCCCAGGGAGAGGTAGCCAAGCAGGCAGGCGAGTTCAGCCTCTCTGTGGCAGAGAGTTTAACCACTGCAGGGTCATTGTTTTCCTTTCTCTGCTGAACACACCCTAATACCTGGCCCAGTCTCAGCCCTTTTACCCACAAATACCCGGCTAGGCTGTGGGCTTCTCACTCTCCAAACCAAACCTCAAGTTTCGGGAAGGGAGGTACAGAGACGAGGTGAAGGGGTTGCGCTTTGCGGAGGGAATCCCCAGCTTCTGGTATAATCTCCTGGGTGTGGGCCCAAATCCTCCCCACCCCCATTTGGGCCTGTACCTTCCTCTGGTCTCCAGCTCCAGGGCTAGCAGTGGAAGTGAAGGTACCCTCCGAGCCGCTGAGCGCACCGGTGGGCACGTCTGCCGAGCTGACCTGCAGCTACAGCACATCAGTGGGAGACAACTTCGCCCTGGAGTGGAGCTTTGTGCAGCCTGGGAGGCCCGTCTCTGAGTCCCATCCTGTGAGCTGAGAGCAACCGTGCTGAGTAGGGTTGCCAGGGAGAGGCAGTGATCCAGGTGGGGATGGGAGGGTGCATCTGGGCATCAATGTGCTTGGATGAAAAGGTAAGTGGGCTTTCCCCTGATCTTTTCAGGGATGCAGTCTACCTGACCCTATATCATCCCCTCCTCTCCCATGGCTCCTACATCCAGCTCCTGTGTTAGTACAGTCCTAGTTTCAGTTAACAAACTATTGCCGCTAAGGCATTGTGGTTAATATTAGGATAACATGCTGCCTCTCCTAGGACTATTTGCATGGGTGTCCACTACCCTGGGTACAGAGAGCCAGGTGTAACTGAAAGCAGCAAATTTAGTTTATTTAGCACCTGGAAGGGGGTGATGTTTGGAGCAGATAGACCTTTGTGGTTTTAGCTACAGGGTGTGAGCCTCCCTGGCTAATGTGAGGGGTCTCTTATTCCCACTTTTATGAGGAAGGACTGTAGAATTGATGCCAGGCAGGAAAAGGCACTCGTGTGTATTATCTACCTCTCTCTAGATCCTATACTTCACCAATGGCCATCTGTATCCAACTGGTTCTAAGGCAAAGCGGGCCATCTTGCTTCAGAACCCGCCCACAGGAGGCGTGGCCACGCTGAAACTGACTGACGTCCACCCCTCAGATACTGGAACCTACCTCTGCCATGTTAATAACCCGCCAGATTTCTACACCAATGGGTTGGGGCTAATCAACTTTACTGTGCTGGGTAAGGCAAGCTGGGAACCAGTCAGCCACCCACGTACCTGAAAGTTTGCACTGGCCCTGCTAAGTCTCCCCATGTCCTCATTGTCAGCCTGAGCACAACTGCACTGGGGACCCTAAAGGAAAATACCACCTTTCCCAAGTCTTCTAATCTAGATGGTCATGCTCTGACTCCACCCTCCACAGAGACAATCACTTCCTTCAGGGCCTGGTGACAAAGATTGTAAGAGAAAAAGCCTTTCCCACACATGGGGACTGAGTCATGTCCCCAGCAGCTCCATGGTGAGGGAACATTCCATAGGTAGCTAGATTATTATTCTCAAAATCAGTGGCAGAAGAGGGGAGTGGTCATTAAAGGAACAAGGGCCTCTGTCACTGAGCACCACCTTTGTGTTCTGAGCTTCCTTCTTACTTCAAACTAGAGCCTGCTCAGAGGTGAGCAACTAGAAAAAACTATTAAAGAGGCTGGGGTGTTTACATGGAAAAGACAAGACCTAGGATGTGGTCTATTCCTGCTGTATTCAAACCACTGAAGGACAGTCAGGTAGAGGAGAGATTGTCATTTCTCCTTGCAGGCCCAGAGGGCAGGAACTGGAAGTAATGTGTGGATATTACATCAACACAGATTTTGGCTCACCATGAGAATGAATTTTCTGACCATCAGAATTTCCAACAGGGCAAATCCCTTCCTCAGGATACAGTGGGGTGTGGACAGAAGCGGGCCTCTATTTTGGTAGGGGTATTAAAGCAGGAAGTCTAGTGCTTAATGAGGGTCAGGTGGGAAGATTGCTGAGGCGCTTTCTGTGGTATTTGCAGTGCCTCCCAGTAACCCCTCATGTAGTCAGAGCGGGCAAACCTCTGTGGGCAGCTCTGCTGCACTGAGATGTCGCTCTTCTGAGGGAGCTCCCAAGCCAGTGTACAACTGGGTGCGCCTTGGATCTTCTCCTACACCGTCCCCTGGCAGCATGGTTCAAGGTAAGGGCCCCAGGCATCAGGAAGAGGGGACCTGAGATCCGGACAAATCTGGTCTCTTAAGTCCTACACAACCAGATTACTAGTTCCATGGCTAGTAAAATGAGGAACACCTCGATACCTTTCCCTGACTCTTCCTTGGCTTTCTGTAATGTCTTTCCTGCACTGTGTCTGGGTGATCCTGGGAGCATTTCTCAAAGTAAATATACTGTGATATCCACAAAGAGAGTGGAGGCAGAGAGCATTCTGATGATTCCCACTTGTCTACTTTTGGAAACTCCTTTTCGGTTTCTTAAGAATCATGAATCACTTCCAAGATTCCAAAAAAGGAAACTGAGGCAGAGTAGCCTGGACTGGCTTCAATCTTTCAGCCAATTACTTTGGAGGAACCATTTATTATTATTATTATTTGAGACAGAGCCTCAAGCTATCACCCTGGGTAGAGTGCTGTGGCATCACCGCTCACAGCAACCTTGAACTCCTGAACTCCTGGGCTTAAGCAATTCTCTTGCCTCAGCCTCCCAAGTAGCTGAGACTACAGGCACCCACCACAACGCCTGGCTATTTTTTGGTTGTAGTTGTCATTTGGCAGGCCCAGGCTGAATTCAAACCTGCCAGCTCTAGTGTATGTGGCTGGTGCCTTAGCTGCTTGAGCTACAGGTGTGGAGCCTTTTTTTTTTTTTTTTAGACAGAGTCTTACTTTGCCAAGCTTGGTAGAGTACTGTGGCATTATAGCTCACAGCAACCTCAAAGCCTTGGGCTCAAGAGATCTTTTTGTCTCAGCCTCCTGAGTAGCTGGTACTACAGGGGTTCACCACGATGCTTGGCTATTTTTTTTTTAAGAGACGGGGGTCTTGGTCTTGCTCAGGCTGGTCTTGAACTCATAAGCTCAAGCAATCCACCTGCCTCAGCCTCTCAAAGTGCTAGGAACACAGGTGTGAGCCACCACGTCCAGCTGGAAGAACCATTTATCTAACAGGCTTAGCTTCTCAGCTTTCTCTTGAAGCCTCCAGTAACTCTTTCTCCTCCCAGTCCCAGCAAAGTCCTTTATCAATCCAGACCCATCCCCTACAACCCCAGGATAAACTCCTGTATGCTCTTTTAAAGCAAAGGTAAGCAATTGAGAAACACATTTGGGTCAGCTGAGAGCCACCCAAGACGATGCAGTTTCTAGCAAGCTAACCTTTTACTCCCAGCTAGGAACCTGACATCAGCCAGTAAGTTTCCCACCCCAATTCCATTGCCAGTTTCTGATCCCTTTATGTATATACAGTTCCCTCAAAAGGCAGCTATGTAGGGTGGAAAGAACACAAAAGTTGCAGTGATTTGGAATGCCTTTCTGGGTCCCTTGGGACAAATTATTTCCTTTTTCTGAACCCATAAAATGAGGTTAGGCTCTTTCTGACAGAAATGTAAGTGAAGTGAGTTCTCATAGCTGGTGCTCATGGGTGGCACGAGTGGTGGAACACTTCCTCTCCATCCTGTAGATGAGGTGTCTGGCCAGCTCATCCTCACCAACCTCTCTCTGACCTCCTCCGGCACCTACCGCTGTGTGGCCACCAACCAGATGGGCAGTGCATCCTGTGAGCTGACCCTCTCTGTGACTGGTAGGGTATGCTGGGAAGATGCCAGGCTGGCAGGCGTGGGGTGGGGAGGCTGTATGGAGCTGTCTGAGGATGGGCAAGGAAGGTCTGTAACTCTGAGGGTCCTGTGTCTCCTTAGATCCCTCCAAAGGCCGAGTGGCCGGGGCTCTGATCGGGGTGCTCCTGGGTGTGCTATTGCTGTCAGTTGCTACCTTCTGCCTGATCAGGTTTCAGAAAGAAAGGAAGAAGAATCCCAAAGGGACCTATGGGGGTAGTGACCTTCGGTGAGCAGGAGGGCTGGGGGGTGGTGCAGAGGGGGGAGAAAGGGCTGGGGTTAAAAATGGGTGCCTGCAACCCTCAAACTCTGACACTGTAAAATGTGTTTAGGGGTAGGGAGCACTGCCCCTCTTCATACTTAAAAAACAATTGGCTTTTCTGTTGTATTTCCATATGTACTATAACTACCTGGAAGCTTTGTCCTGAGCATTCAGCTGAGTTTAGTTCTGTTTGAGGCAATCAGGAAAGGAGGGGGGAAAGCTGCTTCTGCCATTTACTTAAGCTGCTAGTCCGGGTCCAGAATGTACTCAACATTCAGATTCAGGCCACTTCCCAGCCCTCTTACGGGGTGTGTTTGCGTGTTATGGAAGGTAAGGGTAGATGAGCTTGGAATCTTCATTTTAACCAAAGTTCCACAGATGATTCTCATGAACAGTAAAATTTAAAAGTCCCCAGGTTAGAGGGTGGCTGTCCTCTGAAGGATGCTTCTACCCTTCACTAAGAATTTCCCTAAATCCATCAGGGAGGACGCCACTGCTCCTGGGATTTCTGAGCAAACTTCTGTGAGGGCTGATCCTAGCATTGGGCTGCTGGAGAAGGCCCCGTCTGCCAGCACTGTGACGACCACGAAGTCCAAGCTCCCTATGGTGGTCTGATTTCTGATCCCCGAGGGCGGTGAAGAAGGATGCTAATAATTAAAAGTCTTTGGGTACCATATTGACTCCCTCTTCTTCCGGGTGGTATGTCAAATTCCTCTAGGTGATTCGAGGAGTATTACCAGGAAGGGAGGGAACGAACGAGCTTGAAGTCCGGGAGACGACGCCCATAGGCAGGAAGTTTAGCTGGGTCAAGGGAGCAGGTTTTGACAAGGGTACTGCTCGCTCCACCTCTGCTTTACCCTTCCCCCCTCCACCCACCCCCGTCCCCATTCATGCTCTTTGGTTTGAGCAAATGAGTCTTGTCAAGCACCAAGGGGTGGCCTTCTGCACCCAAACTCCCTCCCCCGGCACCCTTTGAACACTTGGACATTCCTCTTTATTGTTCACATTCCAACCCGGAACGGTCACATGCACACACTGAGATTAAAAACCTTCCGGCCACAGCCCCAGGAGCCCTGTGAGGGACCGGGCTGGCACAGGCAGGGGCGGGGGCGGGGCCGCGGAAGACTCCTCCTACCGAGCCTCCCAGGCGCTCGGCGTTTGCATAAACAAGAGAGCTGGAGAGGCTGCTCTCAGAGTGCGCTAGGGAGAGGGAAGGGGGCGCGACAGGCAGGTGTGGGGTTGGGACTTCCCTTCTGATCAGAGCAAGGGGCATCTGACACCGTGAAAACCCTCTTCCCCTTTCTCCTTGTACCGAGCCCAAGTGCTAGGCTGGGACGGGAACGGCACAGAGACGCAGGGCGCCCCTTTTAGCTGCGCACAGAACCAAAAGACTTGTTTTTGGAGTGTACTTGGGTGACGCTTAGGGCGCCCTCCTCAGTGCGCGCAGGGAAGCGCACCGAGGCTGCGGAGGCAGAGCTGCATGCTGGGTGCGGAGAGAGGTGGGCGAGAAGCAAAAGAAGGAAGATTTGGGAGCTCAGGGTTTAGGGCAGGTTGGGGAGAAAGGGCAAATAGGGGCCATACTGGACTAGAGACTAACTAAAAGGGCACGGACTCCGCGACGGAGCCTGCCTGGGAGAGGGAGTTTCTGGGAGGCAGGGGGCTCCTGAAGCTGGCAGGTTGGTGGTAAGGAGGGGGTCACAAACACGGCAGGGAAGTCTTGTCACTGCGAAGGGGACGCGGCATCCATCTCTCCTCGGGAACTGAGGAGAGAGAAAGTCTGAGAACCTGCCCTCTCCTGGTATTTCCACCATCACCCCTTTCTGAGCCGGGATACTTGGGCGGGTAGTCCCAGGGGACCCTAGCCACCCAGAACGCCCCCGCCCGAGTCACTGTGTCGAAGTGAGCCCTGCTGCAGGTACGTGTGTGCACCGCGGTGTGTTTCCCTCGGCCAGGTTAGTGCAGCCAAATAGGGGTGACTGCGTGTCTGTATTGGTCCAGTGGTGTCCTGGTCGTAGCCTCAGGCATCCTGATGTATCAGAAAACCCGAAAGCGCAGGGTGCATTTTCCCTGGCTGGGAGGGGTGAGGGCGGACAGAGGGAAGGGTAGGGGATTTGGTCTTTTTCTCCCACTCACGGCTACCACCCTGCCGCTTTGGGGTAGTATCCGTTACCTTCGAAAATGCTCAGTTCTTCTTTGGTCCAGAGCGGGGCAGAAGGGAGGGTAAAAAGGGAGAAAAAAGTGATCCCTCGGAACCCACAGCACCCTCGGCCTCCTCCCGCCGCCCCACTCATCCCAGATCTCGGATTTCCAGTCCCCCGCCTTCAGCTCCCTACACCGCACCCCTCTCCCCCGTCCTCCATAGTCTGCCCCGGTTCTTGGGAGGAGGGCTGGGTAAGGACGCCTCCAGCCCGCCCGCCCGCCTCACCTGGCCTAGTCTCCGCTGGGGCCACCGCCCGCGCCTCCCCGGGCGCTCCCTGCTCCGCCCGGCCCCCCAGGGCCCGGGCCCTTCCGGCCACGCTCTCCGCTCTTTATCTTCTTCCGCGCCATGTGGCCCCGGAAACTCGCCTGGATTTTGGCTGCGGCCGCGTTCGCGCCGGGATCGTCCAGTGGGATGTCGAGAATGTCGTCGTCCGGCTTGGAGCAGGCGCTCTCCTGGGGGCGGGGCAGGGGGGTTCTTATGGGGTGACTGGATCGTGATCCCGCGAGGGTGGGATAGGAACACAGCCCTGGGGGGTGGAGAGGAAGGCACGCGGAGTGGGAGGTGCAAAGATAGAGTTGAGGGTGGGGAGGGGGTAAAGCAGGGTCTCACACTGGGCCGGTGTGTTGGGGAGAGGGAGCAGCAGGCCAAGAGGAAGGTTTGGGACCAGGTGGACACAGCTGTGCGGTGATAGCTACCATTTAATCACTTACCTTGTTCCAGGTGCAATAACATAGTGTTTTAGAGACATTATTTTATATTGTCCTCAAAAATAAAGCTATGACGTACATTTTTATTGTCATCCCAGTTTACCCCTTAACAAAAATGACTGGAATGTTTAAAAACCTACCTGGGTCCTACAGATAGTTAGCAGTTGACTTAAGATTCAAACCCTCATATGTCAGGTCCAGAATATATTTTTAACCCCTACTTTGTAATAAACCAAAGCTTGACCACCGCTTGCTGTAACTGTGAGGTCTTGGGCAAATCATCTAATCCTTTCCTATCTCGGCTCCTTCATCTGATAAATCAGAACAATAATATCCGCTTCTATGGGTTGTGGGAAAGAACAAATAGCATGACATGCATAAAGCTTCTGGCACAATCTAGTTGAGGTGTCCTCAAACTACGGCCCACGGGCCACATGTGGCCTGCCTAGGACATTTATCCCGCCCGCCGGTTGTTTTTGCCACGGCTGCCTGTCTTGTGTCCGGCCCTCCGTTTGAGGGACAGTGAACTGGTCCCCTGTTTAAAGAGTTTGAGGACCCCTGATTCTAGTTGCTCAGTAAGTGGTAGCTATTATGGTTGTCTTAAACTGACCCGTAATAAATTGACGTGAAACGGTCGTTTTCACAGGCCCAAAGTGGTCATATAATAACCATTTCACCTGGTTCAACCTAATAATAATCAGACCCACCCCTGCACCCCAAAGTAGGTTTCTGCTTCTCTGACAGCCTTCCCTAGCTGAAAGTAGAAAGAGTTAGATGGTGCAGCGGTTCTCAACCTGTGGGTCGTGACCCACAGAAACTGTACTCAAGCACTGTGGCATTAGGAAGGTTGAAAACCTATTGATTTTGGAGGCAAGGCTCTGGATTGGAGAGACGTGCAGCTCCTGTGCCCCTCTGTTGGTTAATATTACCATTAGTGCAGGTTGGGATAGGGGTGGTTACTATGAGGTTGGAAGGGCCTTTCTCCTTTGATCTGACCCTCTGGCTTCTAGGAATTTGTGCTTTTTTTTTTTTTGCATGATGACTTTCACAGCTTTCACTGTTTCTTCTAGGACATGAGATGACCAAGGTCTCACATAGTAATGGCAATTCAGTTCTGCACATTGCTCAATCCAATTCACAGAAGTGGATAGGATATGAGTGAGGTGGCTTCAGTGATCACTGTTCTAGGCAGGTTCTGCTCCAGAAGTGCACGTTCCAATTCCAGTTGCCCAAGCCTAGTTTATAAATGGCTCCCCTTTACCATGTTTCCTGAGGCTATCCTCACTTCCCCAGCTTCAGAGTTCTTTCATTTGTGCTGGAGAAGCCCACAATCCATTTAAATGTGGCTAAAGGCATTAGGAATAGGCCAGTGTGGAGGGGCCTGACAAATACATTCTTGTCTTTCACAGGTCTAGAGCTTTCCCTGACATCTTATTTCTCACATAAAATCAGAAATAACTCCTTTGAGTTCTTTGATTCTCAGAACTCAAGTCTTTCTTGGGATATTTTCAGGGAATAGTGAGGCTCCTTCTCAAAAGGGGGCAACAACCTTAAATAACCATTCCTGACCCACCTCATCTTGATGGCCTTACAGGAGGTTGAGTGGGGGAGGAACCCTTCTGGGAAGGGGTATCTTCCCCCAACTGTGCTAAGACCTGACCTGCTGTTACCATCCCACTCCAGCTGGATCCAGAATAGAAAACGAGACCAATAGACAAAGCCACCCCTGACCCTCTGCTCTTCTCTAGAATCAGCTGTGTTTCCCTCCAGCTCAATTCTCAGGACAGAGCTACTAAATGGCAAAACTAAAAAGACAGTAAAAAGAGTCTGGAAAGGGTTTCGTTGGTCATGATGGCTGGGGACAGGGCCTCCCATAGCCTAGACTGCTGTAGGACATCTGGCAGGGGTGGTCGTGGGGGAGGTGGAAAGTGCATTGGTTGGCAAAATAGGAACCATGGCCTCTAGTCCCAGCTGGGCATATTACTTCACCTCCAAGTTTCATTTTTTTCAGCCACAACTAGAACTTGATCTAAAGGAATAACGTCTCCTTCAATCCCCAGATTCTAATAGCTTTAAAGATTATCCTTGCCAGTTGTGTCAGGTGGCCTCTGCTAAGCATTTTGCACAAATTACCCAATTTAATCCCCATTTTAGGAGTCAGGATATAGCCTCAGAGACGTTTTGTAACCTACGTAAGGTTATTTAGCTGCCAAATAGTGAAGTGATTGGATTCAGTAGCCTCTGCTGTTAGCTAATGTCTTAGGGCAGGTAATTATTTCTCTGAATTCAGCAGGATGAAGCCAACTAGACTAATCAAAAGAAAGGAATAGGATCCAAAAAAAAGTTACTTTGCTTTTTCAGATTAAATGAATGCGAGAAAAGTGATATATGGGGTACGTGTGTGTGTATGTGTACATATATGGCTCTCTCTGTCATTCAGCCAATGCAACATTCTAATCAACATCTCTGTCTGTTGACAGAAAAAAACATGAAACAATGTTTTCTTCTTCCTCATTTCTGTTTGAGTTTTCTTGCCAAGGGGAAAGAGGGACCAAGGCAAGACTAGGCTCTTCCCAAACATCAGGCAAGGCGATCATCTTGCTCAGGCAGCTCAGGCAGCCCCAAAATGAAAGATGAAGGACTTGCCTCTAGCCCCCAAGAGGTACCATGCTGTTCTCTTTACAAGTAAGTCCCTGCTACTTTTCAGCACTGAGCCCAGCCCACCAGAAGGTGGTAGGAAGATGCCCAGCCCCACCTCTGCCCTTCCCCAACTCTCCACCTTATCACCCTTTCTTCTTCCCAAACCCCTTCCTGCACAGGAGGGGTTTGTGTCTCTCTTGCTCAGCCTTTGTCTCTCCAGATCTAGGACAGGACATGAATTGAGAAGGCTCCTGTGCACTGGGCGGAATGGGATAATTGTGTATCTATACCTTTTGGGTGAGGAGCCTCCCCTTTGTAGGGGACATTGATTCCAACCACATCTAAGAATCCCTCCGTATGGCTTCCTGGGCACTTAAGAGCACAGTCCTGAGTGGACCAGGGCCTGCAAGCAGGGACACCACATCCTACCCTAATTACTTCTGCAGAAACCAAAGGAGACAAACTACATTCCTTCTCTGGCTTCTTGGATCCTTTGCTTACTCACTGACCATGCCTCCTGCTTCCCCTTCCCCAGCCTCCACACTCCTCTCCCCTTTCCCACTCATATCCCAGAATCCATGATGTATTTATTTTCTCTACTTTATAAGACACTGCTGGGGGTTAGGGGCTCTTCTTCAGTGGACCCCAGGAAAGTGGAGCCCTTTCACAACAATAATTGTTTTCTGGAGCATAACAAGCAAAGGGAATAGGCCGGAAAGAGACGTGTTATCATGGGGACGGGGTGGGTTGTAGATGACTGATGTCTCGCATTTATACTTTTCTTTAGTTTTTACATTTTCTATTATGAGCATATTACTTTTACAATGAAGAAAAACAGTACAGATTCAGAGGAGGGGATAAAGTATAGCTCTTCGAATCAGACAGAGCTATGCTGAAATCCTGCCTCCTTGGGAAAATCATTTAATCTTTCTAAACCTCAGTCTGAACATCTGTGAAATAACGTCACCTCACCCAGGGTTGTTGCCGTGATTAAATGTAAAGTGCTAGGCACACGGTGAGCATTCACAAACTGGCAACCATTATTGACACTAACAAGAGTTACAATTACAACAACCAGGACTTGCCCCTACAGTTGCTCAGGGTCTTGGTACCCAGCCATAAGGAAGTCTCACCTCTTATGAAACTAGGCTATCCTTTCCTTCCAAACCTCACTTTTTTTTTTCTTTCGTAGCCATGGGATGGAGGGTGGGGAGCAGGCAAAGTCAGTAACCTCTTGTATCATTAGCTGAGTTGACTGAGTGAAAATACAAAGACTTTGGAGGAGTCTTTCTCCATATGTAGGGGCTAAAAATAAATAAATGAACACACATATTTTATATACGTATGAGCACTGGACTCTTCCAGTGAGGCAGGTCCTGTGCCAGGTGCTGTCATATGGAGCCACCTTAACAGCAACCTGCTTTGGCTTTAGGCTCCTGCTGTCTCCAGGTTTCCGTGTGGGCACTGACAAACGCAGACACTTCCTTCCCTCGCCGGCAGGGCTCTCCAGCGGTCACTTCACCCAGCCCCCCCAGAGCGGAAGGCGTTGGGGGCCGGCCAACACCCACCCCTCCGCCCCAAGAACCACATTGACTCGGCTCTCCGGTGCTCATCAACACTGCTAAGATAACCAGTATGAATCGATTATCCCAGCCTGCGCTGTACAGGGCGCTTAGGTGGTTGTTGAAGGCTCTGGAGCATCAGCCGGTCCGCCCACCCAGGCGGCGGCAGTGGGATGGGAAATAGGGTGGAGGCCGAAAGCCCGGAGAAAGGAGTCGCCACAGCTCCCTAGGTGACGGTTTCCAGCGTCTCCCTGGGGTGTCTGTGTGGGGAGTAAGTTCCTCCTCTCGTCTAACCTCCAGCGTCCCTGTCGCAGAGCCCTGCCGAGATCCCAGTCCAACCTAGACTGCCAGGCTGATCGACGCTCAGACGCCCCCGCAACTTGGGGAGCATTTTTCCTGGGGCTTCCAACTCCGGCGAGCGCCTTCATCACCCACCACCCACGTCTCAGTAGGCACCCCTTTTTGCTCCTAGGTCTTCCGCACCCACTTCCATTCCTTACTCGCCCTCCAGGGGGTTCTTGGTTGCCCCTTGCCCCGAACCCAGCTGAGTGCCGGTCTCCCGCGCCCCCTAACTTACGGTGCAGCAGTCCATGCTGGTGTTGGGGGTCCTTGCCTGGGGCGGACGCTGGCGTAAGGCGGGGGTGGGGTCTGTGTGATGCTGGGTGGGGGCTCAAGGGCTGTGGGTCGCCAGCCGACCCGCACCGAACCTGCAGCTCGCCTCCCGGGTCCGGTCTCCCGCGCTCGGCTCTGCTCGCGAATGTAACCTGAGCCCCGCGGCCGGGAAGCCAATCAGAAGCCTTCGGCAGGGTGGGCGGGGACAAGTGGCGGGAGGACCACGCCCTCTCTCTCGCCTCCCTCCGCTGCGCTCCCCTCCTGCCCCAACCCCTCCGCCCACACACTTGTATTTATTCCCCCTACACGCCATCCTCCCAACTCAATCCCCTGGCTTGCTACGCGGCAGACTGCCAGGCAGATGCATGCTGGAGTAGGCAGACCAAACGGAGGCCCCGACATTCCTGGCACAAACACACTCACATCTGGGCCCAAGCACCCTCTCCCGCCCATGGGTAGAAAACCACGCACCCCTCACCCACCTCTCCATATTTCCACAACCTAGCTGAAGTCCCAAATATGGCTCCCTCTAACTTCCCTCCCCCTCAGTCCGCAAAGAAAAGCTCCTTAAGACGTGCAGTAAAAAAAGTCCCATCATCACTCCCGCTACAGAACAGAGAAAGCTGTTGGTAGACAACCTGGTGACGGGCACGCGCGGACACAAAAGCTCAGAAGGCTCAATTGTCCACATATGACAGACACTACCAGGCTCATTAAAAAGTGTTCTCCCAACACATGGACACTATGGTCACAACCTGCAAAAATAATTACATAGACCTTGTATGCACGCCCTGTGCAGTTCCAGGTGGGTGCAGATAGCTTGTTGTGGACACACACCCGCCACAGGCAATCACCCTACTCAGGCTGTCTGTATTGCGTGTCTATTACATATTGATCCATCATCTATTATCTGCCAGTATACCCTGCACCAAACCCACAAAACTCCCTTTGTGTATGTTTATGATATGGGTTCAGACTTGGAAGAAACACCCTTCCCTCCAGCCACTCCTCACACCAGACTCTCCCTGACATCTTGATCTACTGCCTCGGAATAAAGCAAAAACTGGCCACCCTCACACTTGATCCTGGGAAGAAGAAAAATACCCTAAACCCAAGTATAGGCAATTAGAAGTTAATAGAGTCTTTGGGTCTATGATGAGGAAGGATGTGGGCTTTGCGAAAGGCTGGGAAGGGGAGATATGGAAGGAGCATCTGGGAGGGGCAGTCTGTCACTTTTGTGGTCACCAACCACCCCGACTTGTCCGGGTGCCAGGGCTGGCAGTGAGGCGTGTTATTTGGGCAGAGTCGGCCTTCTCTGAGAAAACTATAAAGAGTCTTTCTCAGCTAAGGTCCTAGAGGAGAGAAGGAAGAAAGATGGCTGCTGCCTAGAGTAAAGCAGAGGGAAAAGCCCTGTGGCTCTGGGTGTGACAGGGGACTCCCAGGCACTGCTGCAAGGCGTCCCCAGCCACTGGCCAGTCCCACGATGGCTATTACAGGCTTCCTTCCCACCTGAACATTTGGCTCACAGGCTTTCCTTGGCAAAGGGAAAATGAGTTGGGGAAAATTCCAGTGTCCACTCAGGATGGGACTAGCTTAGCCAGCTGAGGCCCTGAGCTGAGCTGGATGCTGGCTGGGATTCCAGGGCTTAGGGTGTAGGGGTGTCTCTCTCAGCATGTTTGGGACCCACCCACCCTTGTAACTAAAAATCTGTTCCCCAAGCTGTCTCTGGCACATCTTCCATCTCCCCACCTCCACCAAATGGCCAGATGTCTTGGGAACCCAGGCCCTTGCCTATGTGATGGGCACATCTGGAGCCTTAGGGTGTGCCAGTTCCTGTCGGACGTCATCTCCAGAATTCAGAGGGGAGAGGAAAGAAGGAAATTGGGGTGACATAGTAGATACCAGGCCTAGACTCTGTGCTTTTCTCTTCCCAAATTAGAGCTGAGGAATTCGGGATTTGGTGAGTTTGCAGTAAAGTCTCCTAAGTTGCTAGGCAACATCCCTCTGCAGGCTGCTCTGCCTCTGGGCCCTTCTTCCTGCTGGTCAGAGCTGAGAGGGAGGTATCTTTACACACACACCCCAAACTCCCACACAGACAGCATAGCCTTTGCCTCTTCCTGAAAAACACCTTTGTGTGGGGTGAGGGTGTCTCTGAACACTGGCGGGTCCACAGGAGAACAGATACGGCAACTGTCAATTCCATCTGCAAAACAAGCGTTTCAGTAGCAGCCCACTTGAGGCGCCTACGCAGAACTGGCCACAGTGCTCGCCCTGGGGGATGGGCTGGCTCTGAGGTGAGAAGGCAGAGACGGGAATGAGAAGACACACTCACACAAGCTGAAATACCAGAGGCAAGAGCAGCAACCCCTATAGCCTCACATACACATAGACCCAAAGACGGGGTCACACACACTGCTCATACATCCACAGAGCCACACACCCTGAACAGGCTGTCACACACTGACATCCAAAGACATGCTCAGGGTGGACCCCTTAGCCTTAGCCACTGTAGGGCCAGGGCAGACACTAACCCTTGTGAAAGAGTTCCTCTTTTACACCTCTAGTTGGCTGGAGTTCATCTGCACGGTGGGCTGGTGGAACTCTGAGCCTGTGATTCTCAAATACAGGAGCTGGGAAAAGGAACAGGTGCAATGTGGGATACCCACGTCCGGGTCTGCAGGGCTTTGGTCCTCGGCAAAATGATGATTCTAGGAGACACTTCCCACAGCAGCTTTCCTGGCCCAGGGTTGGTGCTACTAGTCTATGTTAAGAATATTAGCTTCTAATCACCTGGGCTTGGACCCAGTAGTTGTCCCTGACCTTCCTGTACAGTTGCCAACCCCCATGGCTACTGAAGGGGGAGGGCTGCAGGCCTGGAAAGGAGATGAGGTCCCCAAATGAAGGGCTGGGGCATATGGGTGCTGTGAAATGATGACGACAGGGAGCACGGAGGTAGAGGGTTAAGAGTAAAAGCCATGGCAGGCAGAAGAGGAGATGGTTAGCACAAGAGAGTCTGGAAGATGGATTAGTGGGAAGCTTTTGTGGTCCAATACAGATCCTTCTTGGGACAGATGGAAGGGGATTTGGAGAGGGCTGGTCCTAGTAAGCAGGGAGAAAAGCCAAGACATGTGACAATCTATTTGCCAATGCTTGTGGCTTCCCCTCCTTGGAGTGGGCACTTTCTGAACATAACATCCCAGCTCGAGCCCACAGAGGGACTCCATAATAAGAAAGAGGCTGAAAAGTAGGAGGCCTGTGCCTTTGGTGGAGCTGATCTAGGGGCTTCTTAGGTCAGGATTTTACCCATTTGAGTGGAGGGGGTGGAGGGAGCAGGAAATTCAGTTTTCGCTGCAAATATTTCAGCTTTTGCTGTCATATTTTTAGCAACCTGGTTGGCAGAGGAGGAGCCCGGGTACATTTTTAAAGGGGCCTCTGCCAGACTGGAGGCCTCTTCCCACCCTCACCCGACATGTCATAAAGGAGAGAGGGGAAGAGCCTGTGGCTTAAGGGGTGCATTCAAATGTAAAAATCACGTTTGCTGAGCATTAGGTGACCATGAAGTTATCTTCATCAATAGTGGCCAGGCATAATCATCAACATTGCTATTATGAGCGTTATTAAAGAGGATAAATATTTCTTGAACTTCTGCTACGTGCAAAGTTCTGCTAGGGACACAACAGATTAAAGGTTTGATATAGTTGGTAAGACCGGGGAAAAGCAACACTCTTGCGTGATTATCAGGCTGAATCTAAACAGTGCTTTTTACAAAGTGCTTCCACATCCATTATTTATTGTGGTGCTCTTGAGAACTGTGTGAGGAGGTCTTGGTATTTTTAACCTCTTTTTCCAAGGAGGAGACTGAGGCCTAGAGAAGTTAAGTGGCTTGTTATATGTCCGGCATCAGATTTCTCATGAAATGTGGAGCTAGTGTGAAAACACAGGAGTTTTAACTTTGAACTCTGTGCTTCCTCTCGAAAATGCACCCAGCACTTGTGCGGATCTCATTGTAATGGGTTATGTGGTAAACAAATCAGAATTAGTTTCTTTGCTCTTGGATCTTATATGAAAAAAGTACCCGTGTATGTGTTTGTTTAAAATAATTTAATATAGGATACGTGCCAAGTGCATGACGCAGACAGTGAATGTCATGGGAGTTGAGATATGAGAGAAACGACTGAGAATTTGGGTGACCAAGGGAGCCTTCCTGGATGAGGATACTTTGAAGTAAGAACAGGACTCAGATCAGTAAAGGGGACCAGGCGTGGAGAGAAGGACATCTGAGGCAGGAGCAGATGTTGTGAGCCATGCCCTGCATTTAGTGTCACTGTGAGCTGTCATGCCACCCCAGCCCAGAAGGGCCCTGAGGACAGCAGTCCCAATCTCCTTCCTCACACACAGCTCTGTGCCCTGCAGTCATTCATGGTGATATATTAAAGGCAACCAGGGCTACCAGGTTCACACCAACTGGTGCTCATTGGTGTTCAGCAGCCCTGCTGATCCTCAGAGCGCTAGCACACATCTGCCCCTTGCTTCTGTGATGTGGCAGACGTCTGCTCCCTCCACCTCCACCGCTTTTGTTCTTGGTCTTAGTATAGTTCAGAGTCCTGGATGTGGTTGCTCCTTGTTCCTATACTGCTGCAAACATCTACCTATTCCATACTTCTCTGCTCCCCTTTCCCCAGTTTCCTTCCCCATGTTTCCTAATGAGTAATAGCTAGTGTTGGCTAAGCAGTGTGGACACTTGTTCTGCCCACACATCCTGCCTGTAAACATTACACCAACACGACCTTTTAATCACAAGGCAATGACCATTTCATTAACATTTGAATAACAAGCTCTAGAATAAACCTAATAATAACACCTCTGTTTGGGTCCAGAAAAATGCCTGTTTCAACTGATTTTACAAAACACATGTGTCATTTTTACCTTATTCCATTTAAGGATATCTCCTTTTGTGGGCTAGCTGGATAGTTAGAAGAAATTCCTGGTTCAACCAGCAGCATGTTGATCTACGTGACATTCAGCCCATTCTTGTCCTTGTCTACCCCAAGGCAGAAGGGGGGAAACTCTTATCCAGGAGGTGGAGACCCTTTTAAAATCATCCCAAATGAGCCTCTCTTGGAGTGCACACAGGGGCTGCTACACACTTTCCCACTTCCCACACTCCTCCATGCTACCACTCACTCTCCGACCTCAGAGCTTCAAGCAGTCACCGCAGCTATGCCATTCCTTTGGCATCTAGCATTTATTTCTTTAGGTTAATACTTTAAAATTTTTTTTTTCTTGAGAGAGGATCTTACTCTGTTGCCCCAAGCTAGAATGCTGTGGCATCACAGCTCACAGCAACCTCAAACTCCTGGGCTCAAGCGATCCTCTTGCCTTAGCCTCCCCAGTAGCCGGGGCTATACGCGATCGGCCTGCCACCCACTCAGCTAGTTTTTATATTTTTATTAGAGACAGGGTGTTGGGGTGTCACTCTTGCTCAAGCTGGTCTCGAGCTGCTGAAGTCAAGCAATCCAACTGCCTCAGCCTCCCAGAGTGCTGTATTACAGGTGTGAGCCACTGTGTCCAGCCCTAATACTTTAAAAAAATGAAAAAAACCTTTTATTTTAGAAAAACTTAAACATGTACATATGTAAATTAAGTAGTATATAATGAACTTCACAGTACTCATCATCCACATTCAACAATCTCAACTCTTTATTTTTTTTTAATTTTTGTTATTATTTATTTATTTATTTATTTATTTTTTTGAGACAGAGCCTCAGGCTATCCCCCTGGGTAGAGTGCCATGGCATCACAGCTCACAGCAATCTCCAACTCCTGGGCTCAAGTGAGTCTCCTGCCTCAGCCTCCCAAGTAG
>NW_003852503.1:169364-172240 GCF_000181295.1 Otolemur garnettii | reverse complement strand
ATTCGAACCCACCACCTTAGGTGTATGTGGCTGGTGCCTTAGCCACTTGAGCCACAGGCGCCGAGCCATTATTTATTTATTTATTTTGGCTGGGGCTGTGTTTGAACCCATCACCTCTGGCATATGGTGCCGGTGCCCTCCTCCTTTGAGGCACAGGTGCCGCCCAACAATCTCAACTCTTTACCAGACTTTTTAATATTCCTTATGATTCCCTCATTATCATTTTATTCATAAATTTATAAGTATTGTTTCTGAAATATAAAGACTCTTTAGTACTTATTTTTCAAACATATGCTCATTAGACAATAAGTTCCATGGGGAAAGATGATGGAGAAGCACCTGAAATTTGCTGAGAGTAAATCTTAAGTGTCTGACCACACACTGACACCTCCCCCCAAAAGGGTAGCTATGCGTGGTAATGAAAGTGTTCATTGTGTGATCATTTCACAGAATATGCATATATTGAATCATCACATTGTACACCTTGAAAAATGCAATTTTTATTTGCAATTATACCTCAGTAAAACTTAAAAAATGTGAAATGTAAAAAGAAAATAAGGAAAGTGATTAAAGCTCTTTTCTTTATCACTATAGACTTAGCACAATGTCTGGGACATAGTGCATATTCAATAAGTGTTTTCTGAATGACCACATGAATAAGGGGGATAATGAATGAATGTGTGTCAAGGGGAAGGAAGGGGAAGGGAAGTGCATATTGCTGTGGCCAGGCATGACCTCATTCGCAGCAGGCCATGATTCTGTTAAGAGGGCCAGCTGGGTCTTCAGCAAGGACTTAGAAAGTAGGCCTTCCATAGGGAGGCAGTTCTTCATTTCTGTGAGATTTGGTCTCAGGGCTTCCATTCTGTAAAGCTGAGACAGAAGCCTGCTGCTCAGAAGTCCCTACTGGGGGGCGGCCCCTGTGGCTCAGTGGGTAGGGCACTGGTCCCATATACTCAGGGTGGCAGGTTCAAACCTGGCCCTGGCCAAACTGCAACAACAACAAAAAAGAAGTCCCAACTGAGGTGGCCTCCTTCCTGGGAGCATGTTGGGAGATGAAAACCAGGAAGGAGCCTCCTCTGTCCCAGTTCATCTGGTTTAATCTTACTCTCTGCCTAGTTGCATTTGTTTTATTTTTTTGAGACAGTCTCACTTTATTGCCCTCAGTAGAGTGCTGTGGAGTCATAGCTCTCAGCAATCTCAAACTCTTGAGCTCAAGCAATTCTCTTTCCTCAGCCTCCCTGGTAGCTGGGACTACTGGTGCCCGCCACAACACCTGGCTATTTTTAGAGTCGAGGTCTCCCTGTAACTCAGGCTGGTCTCAACTCCTGAGCTCAGGCAATCCGCCCACCTCAGTCTCCCAGAGTGCTGGGATTACAGGTGTCAGCCACCACACCCCGTCATTTTCATATCCCTTTCCTTTAGCTTGGCTAGGCCTTTCCACTGTAACTTTGCTGTGTAAGGGGACATCACAAGAAGAGTTATATACTCAACCTGAGGCCAGAGAGGCAGGTGGGGCAGCCAGCATGTCAACATCAGTCCTTAGTGTGGCATCATAAGAGGAAGCTAGATTTCAGGTTTTGTGTGGACGTAGTACCTTGTTCCAGCAGGACATTCTCTTTCCTGTATAAATCTTGGAGGTTTTATTTTTACTTAGAAAAAATAAGTATTCTTTTTTTGTGTGAGACAAGAGTCTCACTTTGTCACCCCTTGGTAGAGGGCAGTGGAATCATAGCTCAAAGCAACCTCAAACTCTCGGGCTCAAGAGATCCTCTTGCCTCAGCCTCCCAAGTAGCCGAGACTACAGGTGCCCACCACAAGGCCTGGCTATTTTTTGGTTGTAGTTGTCATTGCTGTTTGGCAGGCCTGGGCTGTATTCAAACCCACCAACTCCAGTGTATGTGGCTGGAGCCCTAGCTGCTGAACTACAGGTGCCGAGCCTTTTTTTCTTATTTTTGAGACAGAGTCTCACTGGGTAGAGTACCATGGCATTATTGTAGCTCATAGTAACCTTAAACTCTTGTACTCAAGTGATCCTCCTGCCTTAGCCTCCCAAGTATCTGGGGCTATAGGCAACTACCATCGTGCCTGGCTAGTTTTTTCTAACTTTAGTAGAGTTTTTCTAATTTTGCTCAGGGCTGGTCTCAAACTCCTGAGCTCAAGCTATCACCCGTCCTGGCCTCTCAGAGTGCTAGGATTACAGGCATGAGCCACCACACCTGGCTAGACATTTCTTTCATTGAGTTGTCTGACATAGTTGACCCTAATTCCCTTGAGCAAGTACGCGTGCTAATTACTTCTGCCTACAAGTCCTATTGGGTGGATGAAGACCAGCTTGCCACTGCTGTTTAATAGGGAATTAAGTGCCCAACACCTATCACTTTCTTTAAACCAGTCCAGATCACCCATCTGGCTGAAGATGGTGTTTGTAATAATCACCTTCTTCTGAATTTTTGTATGAATTTCTCTTAGTAAATGTTGGTATGTTCTGAAGTTCTAGACATCAGAAGAAAGGAAATGTTGACAGAATTGTCTTAGTGGACTGCCATCCCAATGGCCAAGATATAGTTGAACACATATTAGAAGTCAGCCATTGCAGGGCCTGGAAGGCAGGCCATCTGTAAGAGAAAGCGTCCTCAAAACATCACCCATCATATTTATTGTTTATTTATTTATTTTTTTTGGGACAGAGTCTCACTTGGTCACCCTTGGTAGAGTGCTATGGCATCTTAGTTCACAACAACCTCAAACTCTTGGCTTCAAATGATCCTCTTGCCTCAGCTTCCCAAGTAGCTGGGACTATCGGCACCCACCACAATGCCTGGTTATTTTTTAGAGACAGGGTCTCTCTCTGGCTCAGGCTGTTCTTGAACCTGTGA
>NW_003852503.1:167253-169013 GCF_000181295.1 Otolemur garnettii | reverse complement strand
TTTTTTGGTTGCAGCCGTCATTGTTGTTTGGCGGGTCCAGGCTGGGGATTCGAACCCGCCACCTTAGGTGTACGTGGCTGGCGCCTTAGCCGGTAGGCGCCGAGCCAAAATGAGAGTAATTTTATGCAGATAAACTCTAGCTGTAACCTTAGGAAGTGATAAAGTGAAGTTTGTTTTGAGTTTTTTTTTTTTTATCATACCGAATCACTGAAAAGTAAAGAACTATTAACTACAAGCCTTTGTTATTCTGTAGTTTGTGTGGAACATTTAACTTTAATAAAGTATGCACTGACAGTTATTTAGGTTAATGTATTTTTATTATTATTATTATTTTTGCTTTGCTTTCATGTATTGGAGGGGGGTAAGGGAGGGAAGAGTTGGAACAGGAGCTGGTCTTGGATTGGGTTCTTAGTGGAAATGTTCGTACTGTTTAGAGAGAAGACATGACTTAGACAGAAGGAAGTGAAGGTAAAACCACACTTCGTTTGACCCCAAGACCTTCACATATTTCAACAGTCTTGTACAGGTATTCAGAGTTCATCTATACTTAAAAGACAGAGTCAAAGGTCTGTGCTGTAGACACAATCCTATCTAGCACATGTTCTCAAAAGAGAAAGAATATAAAGCTTGATCCCTAAAGAAAAGAGAACATTTCCTATTCTTTTGGAATGGGGTGGTGGAGAGTGCTGCCTTATGATTTGCTAAACACATGTTGGATCAACAGGAAAGCCCCCCACTTGAGATAATAAGTGGGGCTGTGTAGACTTTAATGAAATCATCATGGCAGACATTGTTGTTTACCTAGGCAGTGTCCATGCATTCCCCATCTTGCTAACAACCTCAGTTTTATTGAGGTAGTCATGGGTCCAAACATGACAAAAGATCTTATCTAAGTCAATATAGTCAAAGAAATATGAGCAGATCTCTGTTGAGAAACTTTCTAGGAAAGCTTTAACTTTCCGGAGAGGAGAGGGCAGGTGCACCTGGTACAATCAGTCCTCTTTCTTTCTGTCTTGAAGTCTGGAGCTGCATCAGCTGTCTTGTAAGGTTGAAGTGAAATGTCAACAAGCTAAAATCATGAGAAAAACACCCCCCAACCCTATAGATACAAGACACTATCAAGCATTCTGTAACATTTACATGAGTAAATCTCTAATATGCCACCATAATACAAGAGATGTTCAGCTACCTCAGATCAGTGCTCCTGTCATTTTGTCAAGATGAGGGGTGTGTGCAAC
Organism: Otolemur garnettii; assembly: GCF_000181295.1. Lineage (NCBI taxonomy): Eukaryota > Metazoa > Chordata > Mammalia > Primates > Galagidae > Otolemur > Otolemur garnettii. The sequence goes on along the minus strand of NW_003852503.1, from coordinate 167,775 downwards.
TTGTTCTCAGCGATTCTTTGATGACAGACCCTGAGAAGTCTAAATTAGCATAGCTAGTAATTCAGACACGAGTTTATGCAATCCTGTGCAACCTTGATTCCCCGATTGGTTGTCCTAGATTGGCTTTGCTTAACTGAAAGAATCATTGCAGGATTCGAAGTGATCATTTGTAGTTCCTGTGGTCATGCTCAAAGCCTTTGTGCCCTGGTCTCTCTCACTCTTTCTATCACATTAGCCTCTCCCAATTGCCCCATGTCTGAAGTGTTGGCTTGCTATTATTGGAATTACTGGCAATTAAGGAAAGTTCCTTTAAGACCAAAATGATGACCCAGAGATAAATGAGGACTGGATGGGTTTGGGAATTTTATTTGTGGCCAGATGGCTGATCTGTATTTTTTCTTTTTCTTTCCATCTTTTTTCTTCCCTCCTCCTCCTCCTTCTTCTTCCTCTTCTTCTTTTTCTTCTCCTTCTCCTCCTCCTCCTTTTTTTTTTTTTTTTTTTTGAGACAGAGCCTCAAGCTGT
>NW_003852503.1:159600-167233 GCF_000181295.1 Otolemur garnettii | reverse complement strand
GCCAAAGAACAATTACAATTACAACCAAAAAATAGCCAGGCATTGGGGCAGGCGCCTGTAGTCCCAGCTACTTGGGAGGTTGAGGCAAGAGAATCGCTTAAGCCTAGGAATTGGAGGTTGCTGTGAGCTGTGATGCCATGGCACTCTACCCAGGGCGATAGCTTGAGGCTCTGTCTAAAAAAAAAAAAAAAAAAAAAAAAGAATTGCATTGTTCTTCAAAGAATTTTTCTCTATAGTTAGTAGGGTGGATAACCTTTTTTTGTTCTCTCCCATATTCATCCCCTTTTTGAGGTACCTCCCTGACTTTCCTTTCAAGAATGGCCTCTGTTCAGTCCATGTGGTTCAAGTGACCAGTCAGAAAATTATATTCTCTTGGTTGAGGAATGACCATGTAAACTAATCTGCACCATGATGGGCATTTTGAAAACCTGGAACTATCAGGAAGGAGTTACATGAACCAATAAACTCCTCTTTATTGAAACTGTTTTGACTGGTTCATTGTTACTTTGAGCTGAAAGAATCCTGACTTATACAGGTAGCTAGGTATTTCTATAAAATGTGTATTTTTTTTAATTTTTTTTTTTTTTGAGACAGAGCCTCAAGCTGTCCCGCTGGGTAGAGTGCTATGACATCATAGCTCACAGCAACCTCCAACCCCTGGGCTCAAGCAAGTCTCCTGCCCAGCCTCCCAAGTAGCTGGGACTACAGGTGCCCACCACAACACCTGGCTATTTTTGGTTGCAGCCATCATTGTTGTTTGGCGGGCCCGGGCTAGATATGAACCCACCACCTTAGGTGTATGGCCCAGGCTGGATTTGAACCTGTCACCTTAGGTGTATGTGGCTGGTGCCTTAGCCACTTGAGCCACAGGCGCCAAGCCCCTCCTCCTTCTTTTAGACTTGCTCTGTCCCTGGGTTAGAGTGCCATGGCCCCAACCCAGCTCTCAGCAATCTCAAACTCCAGGGTTCAAGAGATCTTCCTGCCTGAGCTTCCCAAGTATTTGAGACTACAGGCCCCCACCAGGACACCTGAACAATTTTTCCTAGAAATAGGGGTCTCACTCTTAGTCGGTTGGTTTTGAACTCCAGAGCTCAAGCAATCTCCCTGCATCTGCCTCCCATAGTGTTGGGATTGTGGGCATGAGCCACCACAGCCACTCTGTATTGGTTTTTAAAAAGTGATAGGTGTTAGGTCCTTATTTCCTTATAAATGGCACTGGTAGGCTGTTCTTCCTTCACTGGCTGGTCCCTGGTTTTCTGCCTAGTAAGCAGAAATCATTACTATATGGATTTACTCAAGGTATGGGGGTCAACTATGTCAGACAACCCAATGATAAAACATTGTACTTGGATGTGGAGAGAAGGGAACACTTTTTCACTGGTGGTGAGATTGCAAACTAATACAACCTTTTTGGAAGGAAGTATGGAGACTCCTCAAAGAACTCAAATTAGACCTCCCATTTGATCCTGTAATCCCATTACTAGGTATCTACCCAGAAGAGAAAAAAATGTTTTTATCATAAGGACATTTACAATAGACTGTTTATTACAGCTCAATTTACAGTTGCCAAAATGTGGAAACAACCTAAATGCCCACCAAACCAGGAATGGATTAACAAGCTGTGGTATATGTATACCATGGAATACTATTCAGTCACAAAGAAAGATGTGGACTTTACATCTTTTGTGTTAATCTGGATGAAGGTGGAACACAAGCATCACAAGAATGGAGAAGCTAGAATCCAATGTATTGTATGTAATATGAAGGCAGTAGATGAGCTAATACAAGGGGGGGAGGGGAATGAGCCAGTGGGGAGAGGGGAAGAGGGAGGGGGATGGGGTCACGGGTGTATCGCGCACCTCTTGGGGGCAGGACACAATTATAAGAGGGATTTTATCTAACAAATGCAACCAGTGTAACCTGATTCTTTGTACTGTCAATAAATCCCAAACAAAAAATAGAACCTTCCCCCCAAATATAATACTTCTTTTAATAAAAATAAAACCCTCCAAGGTTAAACTTGGAGGAGATCAATTAAAGGCAGAGTGGATGTTCACCCAGAATTCCTTTTGTATATAACCTTTGGAGTTCTGTCAGGGGATAGCTCCTGTCCTGACCATTCCTATAGCCAGTATGTGGTACTCCACCTGCAGTTGCCAATCTAGTTATTTGGATATTCTGAAAGATTAATTAGTTGTCCTCAGGACAAAGACTCTCTTATCAGTTTTTTGGCCTGTGGTCAAATTAATGTGGTCTTGTCTCCTTTGAAATGGTCATGACTTTTATGCACATAACTATGAGATTGAAGTGACTTGTACCAACAAGCAGAAACGTCTGGGATACTGCTGGGAGAGCATTTCTTTTTGTTGTATGTTGTTATTATTATGATATACCATTGTGTATGTATGTGTGCGTGTGTACAACACACACACACACACAGGCATAAGAATTTATGTTAAGGCTCAGTGCCTATAGCTCAAGCAACTAAGGCGCCAGCCACATACACTGGAGCTGGCAGGTTCGAATCCAGCCCGGGCCTGCCAAACAACAATGACAACTACAACCAAAAAATAGCTGGGCATTGTGGCAGGCACCTGTAGTCCCAGCTACTTGGGAGGCTGAGGCAAGAGAATCGCTTAAGTCCAGGAGTTGGAGGTTATTGTGAGCTGTGATGCCATGGCACTCTACCCAGGGGGACAGCTTGAGGCTCTGTCTCAAAAAACAAAAACAAAAACCAGAAGAATTTATCTTAAATTAAAGCAAAGATTCCATAAGTTTGGAAGGTCTCAAGCCATTTTCCAGGGAGCACTTTCCATGCCAAATATTTATTATGAGCATTTATTATATGCCATCTGCTTCATTCTAAGTGCATTACATACTGTATTAAGACTCTTGTGGTTGAAAAGGGATAGAAACCCAACTTATATTAGCATAAGCAGGGCAGAGGTGGAGCTTTAAAACAAGCAGCTCCAGGGATGTAAAATCTTATTAAGATTCTCTCCTTCCCGTTTTATCTCGTGTCTCTGCTTCCTTCTGCATTATGCAGCTATTTCCATAATGCTGGAACTATGGCTGCGGCAGCTCTGAACTTAAACCATTGTAGCCTTGGGACCAAAGAAGAAATATAATTATTCCATACCAGCTTTATTGATAATAATTTACAGATTCCTAGGGGAGGTCCTCTCTGATAAACCAGATTTGAGCCACGGGCTCATCCTTGCACCAATCCTCTTGACTAGGTGGATGAGTATTATAATTAACCCAATCTGTGGCACAGCCACATGGCCAGCTGGATTATATGACTGATGGTGCCCTGTAGACACATTCAGATAGAGTGGGTGAGAGAGTTCCACAGAAGAAAGGGGATATTCTGGACCAAAATGACTAAAGAATGCATGTCTATCGCTACGTCATGCCACGTCAAGCTCACAGGAATCCAATGAAGCAAATACTATTCCTGATGTTTTATAGGGAAGGAAAAATATGAGGGAAAAGAAAGGTTAAGTTACTCAAAGAAGGTCACACAGCTGGTAGGCACCAAAGCTGGGATTCCATTCAAGTCTATTTAACTCTAAAGTTACCCTACTATTTGGCCACCTCTCCTGCCAAGATGAATTTATCTCCAGTCTATGTGTCTTAGTTCTGAAGCCTTGAAGACAGAAGACTAATGGCTTAGTGCCTGTAGCACAGTGCACCAGCCACAGACACTGAGGCTGGTGGGTTTGAACCTGGCCTGGGTCAGCTAAACAGTGATAATGACAACTACAACAAAAAATAGCTGGGTATTGTGGCAGGTGCCTGTAGTCCAGCTACTTGGGAGGCTGTGCAATAGAATCACTTAAGCCCAAGAATTTGAGGTTGCTGTGAGCTGTGATGCCACGACACTCTACCAACTGTGACATAGTAAGACTCTGTCTCAAAAAAAAAGATAGAAGACTAAGTCTGTACCTTAAGCAACCACCTTCTGTCTCTCCAGGATAGACCATCTCAGCATTGAGGTCTTTTTCAGGTTTCTGCTTCCTGCTTCCTGTAATTAGCTTAAACAAAAATGGGGATGTATGGGGCACCTTAACTGGACTGGCATGGCTAAGCCAGGGCTTAGAATGATGTCGTGGGGTGTCTGTCTCCCTCCTCATCTTTCAGAAGTGCCTCTTGCAAAGTCTCTTTGTGCTAGATTCACCTTAGATTGGCCTGCCACAAGGTGGCCTCCTGACAGCCACAAATCCTCAAAAGATTAAGGGACTATCTCTCTCTATATGTAGCCATATATGGAATTTCATGGAAGGCCTCTGAAGAGCCCTCCTTGGGTGTTTATTCATGTTACTGACAAATACTTCAGGATCATATGGGCTGGGGGAGGGGGAGGTCAGCCTTAGGCAGGGATGCTGGCGGTCACAAATGTCCATATCGATGCCAACAAGGCAGAATCACTGGAGACTAGAGACTTGTGATCAGTCCTCCTCTTGCCTCTGCTATATCCCCTTATTAGCAGTTATCACATGGCCTAGTCCTCATTTAGGCCTTATCTTCCTTACTGGGCTTCCAATTTCTGTAGGACCTGTAGAAACAGCTCTTTCATTTTGCCATCCCAGCACCTAGCATATGGTGCCTGACATATGGTAGGAACTCAGTAAGTATTTAGTGAATGAATGATAATCATATAATACTGTGGCTAAGAATATCAGCAGTCTCCAATGGTCTGGCATGCACCACGATAACAAAATCAGTCACTTAGATTCCACTGTATAACGTACCAGGTAAGTTATAAGAATTTTGCAAAAAAATTTCATGTATGCATGTATTTAAACCTAAACACAACGAACATTTATGTGCCACTTCTTATAAGCCTTGTGCTTGGCTAGGTAGAGGTGAAAGAAGTTGGCCAAGTAGAGGGTACAGCCTTTAAGAGTGTCTGGTCTTGCAGAGACAGAGGTGAGATGGCCTGGACACTCAGGAACCTCGCTAAGATGGTATATAGTAAGTTTTTCCATCAAACGGATGCGCAGGTGTTCCCTGGAGAAAGTCTTGTGTGTGTTTGGCGTTCCAGGGAGAAACTTAAGGATATATTGATAGCAGGGTTAGAAGAGCAACAAGGAGATGAGCTTAGAAAAAAAAAAAAGACACTGTGTGGAAAGGTTCAAGGAATGAGCATGACTCAGGGTGAAGAAGAGAAGGTCGAGAGGAAACTGAATCATTTTCTTCAAGACAAAGAAGGGCTGTCTTGCTGGGGGCTGATGGCCAGCTGTCCTCCTGTGCCCCCGCATGCAGAGCAAGGGGAAATGGGCTGAGACCGAAGGCAGGGCTAAGATTAGAGAGAAGGAAGAACTTGGCAGTGAAGGATGTTGTATAACCTACTTTTTGAGACAACTTGGGGACTGAGGAGACTCCCACACTCCTGGTCTAGGCCCAGTGGACGTGGACGTGGGGCTGATCTGGCTGGCTGGCTGGGAAGGGAGGAGGAGGTCTTGAGGCTGCATCTTTCTCCCTGTCCCCGATTTCCCGTTGCAAGTTCCCAAATTTTGGAGCTGGCAAGGCAGCACCTCCCCCACCCACCACGCACTGCACCAGTGTTCCAGGGCTGGGTAATAATGCCTGTCATTTCCTCTCCCGGGGGAGTGGGGCTGCAACCGCCCTGACAGCCCCGAGGGATTGAAGGCAACTAAAAATAGTGCATTAAATATAATCTGTTGAGGGGCACATTTGCATCGCTTTTCTTTTCCCCTCTCCTGTTTCTTCATCCTTCCCGGCAGGGCAGGCCGGGCTTGGGCCTCACTCTGGGCACTGGGAATCAGATTCCCACACTGGCAGCTGTCATTGTGTTATGAGAGGGTTATCCAAACCAGAAGTTCCAGGGAGTAAATCCATACAGTACAGTTGAGGGTCTTCAGGGGTGGCCCTGCCAAGCCTCCCCATTTCCCCCAAGCCTCAGGGCGCTCCAGGGCCTGCAGGTATAGGGGGAGGAGCTGCAAGTGGGGGAGGCACTGTTGAAAAGGAGAGCCAGCCAGGGCTTTGTTCTCCCATCAGCCACTTCCGTCTGCTGCACAATCTCTCTGAGGTTAAATATTAATTAAGAGCAGAATGACAGTGAGAGCTGAGCAGTGTCACTTTCTGTCCCAACACAAATGCTAATTTTCTTCCCTGCAGAAAGTGACTTTGGAGTGGGATTGGCAGCTTAGGGAGAATAGCTGGGGAGGAGAAAGGAGAGGCAGCCGGGAGAGATGGGTGGTGGTGGCCCAGTGGCAGAACCACTAATAGGGGCTGGGCAAGGAAAGAGAGTGAGCTCCTGGAGGGAAGACAGGGCTCATCTGGTGAGAGAGGATGAGGTCATAGCACTATGGGAGGCTCTGTCTACTTTAACAACAGCAATCTAAGAAGTTGTAGTAGAGTCAGCCTTCCTGACTTCCCTAAGGCAGGGTTTTTCACTTCTGGTCCATGCCTTAGATTCAGGGCTTGTAAACCCCAGCAATTGCTTGCAAAACCATTTGTGTATACATACCAGTTTTTTTGAGAGTTGGATGCCCAGCAGGGCTGGTGCAATGGTGTCATCCTCAGCATATGCTACCCTTCTTTGAGATCAGTAAGGTTTAAGATAACTGCCTCACCTGAATATGTGTATCCAGACGGGAAGCAGGAAAAAGTTGGGGTAAAGGGGTGGCCAAAAAAAGTTCTTTAGTCTCTCTGTTCCCATATCAATGGGCTTTCTAAGAAATCTGTTTCCCTTGTACTTTCCATATTAACTGTAAAGACAGGCTGGGAAATATTAGCAGCACCACACAAAACCAGTGTTTCTGTTAATAAATAAAAAGGAGAGAAGGGTAAATGACTAGGGATTTTTGCTTCAGTCTCTGTCTCAAAGAAGATCAAGAATTTCTGATTTTGGGGAGGGAGATGTTATTACCTCTATGCCCACTCCCCAGACAAAGTTGACTGAAGGAAAACGTCTCCCAGTGAAACGCTTACTTTGGTTTGGATCCGATCAGTCACTGCTAGGCTCACAAGGTCTTCAGAAGCTGGTTCTCCAGAGTGAGGTTGGCAGGGGGAGCCTCTGACCAGGGCTTGGTTATTAGAAGGAGACCAGAAGAGGAGACACTTGCTCCCTGCATGGGGCTTTGCAGTGTGTGTCTAGAGATAGCTTTGCTTGGTCCCTGATTCTTACCTTCATCCTGGCAGCAATGTGCTCCCCACAGCCTGGCATGAGACGGAGTCTGGCTTGGACACTCTTGGTAGAGTGCTGTGGTGTCTTAGTTCCCAGGGACTCAAAGTCTTGGGTTCAAGTGATCCTCTTGCCTCAGCCTCCCAACTAGCTGAAACTATAGGTGCCCACCACAACATCCAGCTATTTTTTTAGAGACAAGGTCTTGCTCTGGCTCAGACTGGTCTCGAACCTGTGAGCTCAGGCAATCCACCCACTTTGGCCTCCCAGAGTGCTAGGATTACAGGCACGAGCTACTGTGCCAGGCCTAGGGTGAACAAATGTTTTTTTGAAGAAAGAGTCTCACTATGTCGCCCTCAGTAGAGTGCTATGGCATCACAGCTCACAGCAACTTCCAAATCCTGGGCTTAGGCGATTCTCCTGCCTCAGCCTCCCAAGTAGCTGGGACTACAGGCATCCACTACAACTCCCAGCCTTTTT
>NW_003852503.1:140850-159197 GCF_000181295.1 Otolemur garnettii | reverse complement strand
CAGCCATCATTGTTGTTTGGTGGGCCCGGGCTGGGGATTCGAACCCACCACCTTAGGTGTATGTGGCTGGCGCCTTAGCCACTTGAGCCACAGGCGCCGAGCCTAAGCCAATAAATTTTAAAAAGTATTAATGTGCATCCACTGTGAGCAAAGTGCACTAGATTAACACTGAAAATGACACAGACACTGGCTTCTAGGAGTTCACAGTCTAGCAGGGGAGATGCAGGCTGGACTATGGATCTGAGAAAAAGATCATGTTGAGAAAGTGCAGGGATCTTTAGAATAAGGTAGAACTGAGGGGGCCCTGAGAAGCCGACACAGATTTGTGGTAGGACATGAAGGAAACGTCACACCCCTATCTTTAGGGCAGAGAAGGGGCAAGGAAAAAGGAGAAAGCAGTGCCATCTTTGGAGGTCAGGTATTTTGGGGTTGACAGTCCATAGGAGGAATCTTGGGGTGTTTCTGCTTTTTATTTTATTTTTTTTATTAACATATAGAATCTAGCACTGTCGGTGTGTTAGGTTCAGTTCAAGGCTTGACCTTTGTCTGTTTTTCCTGGAAGAAGACTGTGCAGTTTTTTTCTGTATGGCTTGAAGGTGTCTGTGAAGGTGTCGGGACCAGGTGACGGTGCCTCTCAGGGAATACAAAGCAGGCAAGAGGTCTTGGTAGAGACAGGGTCTGGGATGGTTGTCACCTTGGTCTGAGTGTTTCGGAGGCCTGTGGGAAGGAGGGCCCGTGCTAGGTCCTCCCTCACCCTTATTTTATTTTATTTTATTTTTTTTGTCTTTCTCAAAATACCCTGTGTTCCTGCAGCAGTGCGGCTGCTAATCTAAAATAAAAACAGCAGGAAATGCAAATGGTCAGGTTCTCCTAGCAACAGGAGCCAGCCCACGCAGGGCGTGTGGAGCAGAGCAAAACTGTCCTGAGGCTGAGATGCGGGTGGTTGGGGTAAGGAACAAGTCTCCTCTTGCAGCTTGGCCCCTCCAGCTTCTGAGAGGGACTGGCCAGGGGACAGCCACCTGCTGTGCAAAAGAAACCTTCCACCAGCTGGACTGGGGCAGAGAACCTGTGCCAGAAAGAAGGTACAAGGGCGGAGGAGAGAGCAGAGGCCTAGTTTATGACACCCCCTCCCAGACTGTAATGTCTGGAACTTAACTAGGGGTCTAACTGGGCACATGATTGGGAAGGTCTGGATTTGTGTGCATGCTTCTGTGTGCCCATTTTAGTAAACCCATGGAGCCTTGCCATCCTAGGGTGATCCATCCTAAGGTGGCTCCGATGCCTATGGGGATCAAAACGAGGAAACTCTAAGTCTCTTCGAGACATGTGGCTGAATCCCCTTCTGCTACAAATGAAGAAACTGAGGTCTGGAGAGTTTAGCGACATTCCCAGGGTGCAGACTTAGTTAGTGGCCGAGGTGGAGCTGGAAACAGGCATCTAGGCTGAGATGCGTCATTTGAAATCAAAGCTGCTGGTGTCCCTCCTCTGCTCACAGTTAGATATATAGAAGCTGAACCTCGCTGGGCTCCCAAGGAAGAAAACAAGCCGTCATTTTAGGCACAGCAAAGAAAGCTGCGGACATGTGAGAGATAAATGGGGGTGACAACCTCAATGGGTACATAGGAAAGTGAACACTTGGACATGAGATGGGTGTAGAATGAAAGGATGTTACTCAGAGCTCCACACACCTCTTGGTGGTTGCTGTGCCTGGGGATATCAGGGGGTCTCTCTGAGGGAAGGTGAGGGAGGGGAGGACATCATGGTGTCAAAGTTACGTGGCAGGAAACTGGAGAAGGTGAGGTGACCTGCTCAAGAGGAAAGACCCAAGTGTGGTTGAACTTGGAAAAGTACGTTGGAAAAGTATGTTGGAATCCTGGCTTCTTGGGTCCCAGAAAAGCCCCGGTGCCCTAGACAGTGTGGTTTCCTATTATATAAGCAGCTCTTTTATTACTCACACTCTGGCTTCCTCCTGCAAGACTCCTACATCATCTCCTCTGGAAAACACAGAAGAAGAAACAGGTCCTTTAGCTCCAGCTGAGTCTTGGCAACTTGAGTACTTGGTCATTCCTAAGGATTCCAGAGTAGCTAGTAGGGTGGATGACAGCTACGAGCCACACTGGGGAAGCTGATATACTCAGAGCTGGAGTCAGAACTATGGGCCTGCAAATGGTCTATACATCCTTCTGCAAGCTTCACTTCCCTGTGACCCGGAGGTACCCCTGGGCAGAGCACTGTGAGACTGCCCTCAGTCCCAGCCTTCCTTATGCCACCCATCCTTCCTGGCCAAAGCCCCAACTGAGGAGGTTGGTGAAGAGAAGAAAGTATGAGGGCTTTGGTGTCTGTAGCCTGGGCTTAAATTCTAGCCCAGTAACTATGTGACCTTGGGGAACTTACTCAGCTTCTGAGTAATGGATTCTTTAGCTGTAAAATGAGAGCGATCGTGTCTATCTCATAGACGTATGTAAAGTGCTAGCACAGCCAGACGTACAGTAGGCACTCAACGAATATTGGTTTCTACACTTCTTACTTGTGGTTGCAGTTGCTCAGGGACCAGGTGGGAGTTTCAACTGTTATTGCCAAGGCAGGGAATGCTATTTTCCAGGTATCCCAAGATGGAGCTCAGAATGTGATTCTCCCACACACGAAAATTAGTTTGCTTATTATTGATTGGATAGATTTGTTAAGGGTTGATCTGAGAGTGTAACCACTGTATCTGTTTTTCGATATTTCAGTATCTCCAGTTCTTGGTACAGTAAACACTCAATAAACATTTGTTGAGTGTTATGTATATGAGAAAAGCACTTTAAATTATAGTTGATCAATTTACAAAAGAATATTTGAGGCTGGGTGCGCTGGCTCATGCCTGTAATCCTAGCACTCTGAGAGGCTGAGGCGGGTAGATTGGTTAAGCTCAGGAGTTTGAGACTGGCTTGAGCAAGAGTGACATCTTGTCTCTACTAAAAATAGAAAAACTGAAGCCAGGCTCGGAGCTCACACCTGTAATTCCAGCACTCTGGGGGGCCAAGGTGGGTTGATTGCCTGAGCTAGAGGAAGACCCTGCCTCTAAAAATAGCTGGGCATTGTGGTGGGTACCAGTAGTTCCAGCTACTCAGGAGGCTAAGGCAAGAGGATTGCTTGAGCCCAGGAGTTTGAGGTTGCTGTGAGCTATGACGTTATGGCACTGAGTGGGAGACCATCTTAAAAAAAAAAAAAAGAAGAAGAAGAAAGAATACTGGAAACAATTAATTAATAACTTTGGTCTGCTTTTGGAACCTCTTTGAGGATGGGCCTAGGAAGACAGAAGCTACCTGCTATGCTAGGGAGTCTCTCACACCACGGCTTACTATAGTCCAGCTGCCGAGCAGCTCCCTGGCTTGGACAAGACAACAGGCTGAAGGAATTCCTACAAATAGGTTTTGTGGAGAGGGAGTCCTCTCAGAAGATGTCTGGGGGCTGCTGGGGCCAGTGAAATAGACAGTCAGCCCTGGCCTTGGCAACTCTATCCTCTGTTCCACTCTTCCTGCAGCAGGGAGGAGGGGCATATTCAACTGAAGTCTCCTCTAAGGAGTGGGTTTTTTTTTCCCTTCTTAGTTGTAAACATCCCCTCTCCCTCCTGCCTCTCTTTCTCTCTCTCACCACCCCCCCACAGCTATGAGTTTGAATATTGATTCTGCCATTTTAACTGCAAATTCTGTTTCTCAGATGTGGGTAGTGCTGGCTTACTCACTATTCGCTTGCTGCTGGAGTTGTAAAAATCAATGTCCCATTGCGGAGACAGAAGTTTCCTGTGTCTCTGGGTGGCTCAGCAGAGACAATGACCTCTACAGTGGACCTCTGGGAAATCACAGAGGTGTCCTAACTGTGGGGGAAGCATACCAGTTCCCCGAGGGGCTTAAAGCCCACTCCTCCTGGGAACAGTCACTCTGCAGGGCTTATTTGCAACCTCCCAGAGCCCTAGACTCACCAAAAGGTTCAGATCTTTTCCTTTTTGCTTTCTCCACTGAACGCATTAGAGACCTGCCACAGGAATCAGAATTCCAGACGCCCTCAGCCAGAGACAAATTGCTTGGCCTTAGGTTTTTTCCTTTCTAAAATAAGGATCCTCCCTGGAATCAGGCTGCCTGATATCATTACCTGTGAAACCGGTGGAGAGCAAGAAAACCGTATTTCTCTTCATGGGTGGGAAATCAGGTCATCATTTGCAAAGGTATAGAAAACTCCCCCAGGCTATGGAGAGCATGTTCTGGTTTCTACCAGAGGAAAACTGTGGCTGCCTACTACTGAGTATCAGGGGGAAAAGCAGAGATATTTTTAACATACGGAATATCAGTGAACAGAATGCTAAGGAACTAGAAAACTTATTCCAATAAATATGAAGCATATGCTCTGCCTAAAGCTAACTCAGCTTTTGCTATATACAAATTTCATGAAGGAAAAAAAAATGTAGGAAATTGTGGAAGTATCTGACCATAAGTGGCTACTATCACTTGCTGCAGGAGACCTGGAAGGCTGTACAGACGGAGTTGAGAAAGTGTAACTGGTGGGCCCTGTGCGTGGGGTCCTTGGACATGCTGTCCTGTGTGTCCAGGACCATCTAGCACTCTCTGGAGTCAAGGGGCGTGGGGGGCGGGGAGGGCACAGGCTCCAGATGGACAGTCCCACACAAACAGCCCCACTTTATAACTCAGGGTGCACAGCTACCACCACCCTGAATCCTCAGACATGAAGGATGCCAGTCTCCGTGACACTGATTCCTGGGCTCAGCCAAAAATGGCACTTTGGGTTTAATGCGACAGGTTCTTCCTCTTGTAACGAGGAAAGGCAATTTGTATTTCGCTCATTAGCAAGACTCTAGTAATTGCGGATATTAATTTTATTGCTAAAGGCGACAAATATTTTACTCTCTCCTGTAGTGGGTAATTGCATCTCCAACAGCCTCGCCTTTTGTGCCGCCAGATGGAAAGGATGTGTGTTTGCCATTTTCATTAATACAATTAGTACCTTAGCATCTCGCCTGCCCCCTCCCTGGCTGCACACTCCCCGGGACCGGGAGGAGGGAGGACAGACGGAGCAGGAGGCCTGCGGGGGGTCTCGGTGCTGGGGTGGCCGCGGGAGGGCCAGCGGGAGAGCTGCGGGGAACCGGGACGTCGCCGGGGAGCCGGGCGCAGGGGGAGGCGCGGCGCTGCCAAGCGCTAAGCCACAACAATAACACCGCGCTGGCAACTGTGTGGTTGGGGAGCAGCAAACCATCAAGCCGCCTAAAGCTCCCGCAGCCACATCTCGGTCTCAGAACAGCTCTCCGCACAAAGGGCGCGGCGCACGTGTGGGCGCGGCTGCCACCCTTCCTCCCGCGCAGCCCGACTGCTGACACGCGGCCGCAGCCGCTCACGCCCCCGGCTGTCCCCACCCTTCTCTTCACCAGCGCCGTGGCTCTGCTGGGAAGGGCTGGAAGCCCCCACAGGCAAATGGAATAGCTGCCTTCCCTCCCTCCAGGGGACCGGGAGCAAAAATCCTGCCCAGGCTGCCCAGGCCTCCACGTTGCTCTCGGAGTCGCTCCCTGCTCCATTCTGCTTCCGAAGGCTGGTAACTTTGCCAAATGTTTACTATCCTCTTCGCCCAGGCTCCCAGTCATCTCAGGGCTGTGACTGGCAGACGCTCACTTCTGTTACAATTTCTGTCTTGGAGAGACGAGGCAAAGGCTGAAGTGGGGCAGTGGACCAGTCCGTCCCGTGGATCCGGAACAACCCGTGTCTCAAGGTTCCTTTCTGCCGGTCTGACCAGGAGATGCCCACGGTTTCCTGGTCAGTTTCTGGGACTCCTTGGCGCCTGTCTTGGCCAGCTTGGGCTGCTGTGACAAGTAGACCATAGATTGGATGGCTTAAAACCAACATTTATTTCTCATGGTTTGGAGGATGGGAGGTCCCAGGGAAAGGTGCTGTCAGATCTAGTGTCTAGTTGCGGACAGCAGGCTTCTCACTCTATCCTAGCATGGCAAGGGGGAGAGAGAGAAAAGAAGAGCGAGTGCTCTCTCCTAATCTCATCACGGCCTGCCATGCTCACGACTAACTCCTGCCCAAAGGCCTCATCTCCTAATACCATGTCATTCAAGATTAAGGTTTCAATGTGAATGGGGGTGGAGGTGGGCGGGGCACAGATTTATATTCCATAGCAGCTCCCATCTTTTCACAGCTGTCAGGGAGGTAGATCAATGGGGCTTCTTATTCCCAACCTTGCCAAAGCCAGCAGTAGGGCAAAACCAGACAGGGCACGCTTTCCTGCTCTTTCCCTCCCTCTGGCTGATTTGGGGACTGTTAGGGAAGAGTCCCAGGGAGAAATCACCTCTAGGACAGCCACAACCTCCTCCTGGGAAGTACTCTGTCCTTGAAGGGACTGTGGTTGTTATAGAATGAAAAACAGTATTTAAAACCATCCCTGGATATATCAAGTAAGAGTGCTCATTGCCACCACACGGTGTAGACACTTAGGGACATCACATTCTTTTCCCATTGAGTGTCCTCTCTTGATAACATGGCAGCCACTGATGGCCTTGTTGGCAAAGACTTGCTTTAAAATACTCAGCCTGTTACATTGGAGTTAGGAAGAACTTGAGTAGAAAGCAAGGCCATGGTTCCTAGTCCTGGTTATTCGACTAGAAGATAGGGAACTCCGAACTTAATACTCACTCTTTAATTTAGGAATAATACTTCTTCCTGAGACTGGGGTTTTTGCAACAAAGATATATGAAAACATGTGAAATTTTTAGCTATTTTCCCTGATTGGAATGGATTCACCTTTCTTTTCCAGCATATAATCCAACACTTCTTCTTCCCCTGAGAAGTTTTCCTTGAACATAGCTGTGGAAAATAATCCCTGTGGAGAAAGGACTTCCTTCCCTATTCACTTACCACCTGGTCAGTGTTATCCTGTGCAATTGAAACCTTGACCAGGTGTTTTGCTATCATTTTTTGTTCTAGACCCCACTCAGAACAGACAGCCTTATTATGAGGTTCCTGATAAATGGGTAGGAGCAACACATTCTTAGGTGGTGTATGTTGCTTCTAAAATCCAAAGAGGCTTACCAAGCAGAATCCTTTTTTTTTTTTTTTTTTAAACTTTAGAAGGTATATCTTGATTTGGCATCTGTACTCAGTGGCAGGGTGCTGGCCAGATACACTGGGGCTGGCAGGTCTGAACCCAGCTTGGGCCTGCCAAACAACAAAAAAATAGCTGGGCATTGTGGTAGTACCTGTAGTCCCAGCTACTTGGGAGACTTAGGCAGGAGAATCGCTTAAGTGCAAGAGTTTGAGGTTGCTGTGAGCTGTGATGCCATGGCACTTTACCCAGGGTGACATAGTGAGACTTTATCTCAAGAAAAAAAGAAAGAAAGAAAGGAAGGAAGGAAGAAAAAAGAAAGAATATCTTGACGTGAATTAGAACACCCTTAAACCCTCAAGAACTTCACTTGTGGCAAGCCTTAGATGGATTAATGTGCATTCTCTAGGATATCAAAAACAATCAAGGTCTCTCTAGCCCCTATGATGACAGAGAGCAGGAGCATAGAGGCAGCATGAAGTAAGAGATTGAAAATACACTGTAGTCCCTGCTGTATGAAGTCAGTTGCTTCTGATTCTCTTTGGCGATTGGATTTGGGGGGTAGGGATTTGTTAGGCTACTATCTACATATCAGCGTCCGAGGGCTGCACTGTTTTGTTCTACAAAGTTACCACATCTAGAATGTGCTGCGAATGGCACCTCTGATTAAGTGTGTGATAATCTATAGTCATTCTCCAAGACCATCTGGCTTTTGCAAGAGCCAGGAAGGAAGCTAAATGGGGATGCGGTTAGAATCCCACCTCTGCCTCCATCGAGTTTTTAATGGTGGCACTAACTCTGCAATTCCTCTGGGGTGGAGGTTTGCTTTTGGGTTACTAGCTTGATAGGGAGTGGGTTGCAGTAGGACACTTGTAGGGCTGCCACTTGCTACTTGGCACTCCCTTCAGGCTACAGTAGACCTCATTCTGTGGATAAGGGAACTAATATAAGAGTCTTCCGGTTACTGAATATATCTGTTAGAAATGTACCTTCTGAAACTGAGAACCACAGAATAGATCCATGATCCTGAGGGACTTAACACTAAAACTCCATTTTGTACCTGACTTGCACAAGCATATTCTGATTAGTGAATCAAGGTGAAACTTCAAGTTTTAGAGTCAGTTCAATTTTTTTTTATTGCCTTAAGAAGGGATTCTCCTCTAGCCCTACTGGGGTATGTGGCTAGGGGGTGATTGATAAAGGTGCATGTAAGAGATCCATTTTAGCATTTAGGTTTCTTCCTCAGTCTGTAGTGGGCTAGGCAAGTTCTGGTATTTCACCTTTACTGAGCGTAGCTTACTGTTGAAACTGACCAACCTAGCTGACTATGAATGCTCTTTCCCACATGCACATGCTGTGGCATTACATCCTAATTCCCAGCTGCATGCCCATTTCAATAAATTCAGCTTAGTCAAGCCTTTTTTTTTTGGAGAGAGTCTTACTTTGTCATCTGCCATTCTCTACTGTGGTGCTCACAGTAACCTCAAACTCTTGTGCTCAAGTGTTCCTCTATCCTCTTGCCTCGCCTCCTGAGTAGCTGGGACTATAGGCACCTGCCACAATACCCAGCTATTTTTAGAGATGGGGTCTTGCTCTTGCTCTGAACTCCTGAGCTCAGGTGATCTCCCCACCTCAGCTTCCCCGAGGGCTGGGATGAAAGGCATGAGCCACCATGTCAATCAAGTCATAAGTTATATTCTTCTTGGTCTAACAACTTTAGAATTCACTTAAATACATGCTCCACAGACTCCTGCTGATACAAATTGATAAAGTTCTGTGCAACTCTTTAGGCATAAAGTCTATATCCTCTAGGACTAGGTCTTGGCCTTTGCAATCTGGACCATGATGGCATCTGATGGTCCTTGTGGGTCCATGAAGCAATGAAGTGTAGTCGAGGTGGGTCCTGAGGAAAGTCATGTTTCCTTGGAAGGTAACTGCTCAAGGTGCAGCCATTGCAAGGTTTTTATTCAATGGAAATGGGGTTGCAGGATATAAACCCCTTCGGGGAGGTTTAGGAGGGTTTTAAATCCACATTCTCAGTCGCGTCCACATCTGCAGGAATGTCCGAATCTAATTTCTCAGGCTCCCATTTCTTGCTCTTTGGTACTCTGTTTATCGCAAGAGACCGAAACTGAAGAATTTGAGTATTTAATTGGGTTTGCAACTCTACAATTGTTAAGTTCATTTTCTAGACTTGAGTTTCATCCCTATCAGTCCAGTGACTACAGGAGAAACACTCCGTTAGAACTACCATAGAGATTTTCTAAACTTCCCATCAGATTCCAACTTTGGTATCCAAGGCTTTCAATATGTTATTTTTTCCTGTTTACTCTCTTTAGAGCCAGCAGAGGCAGTCAGCTGACTCCACATCTTTATATTATAATCACTATTGTCACCATGGTGACTAAGTGCCACAGCCACTTTATTTCTTTTGCAATCCACCTGAATTCATTTCTTGCTGCTATCAATGATAATTTGAGTCACAGTTAGCCACCAAATGCTGTGAATTACCAGCATCCCATTTTTCCTGGTAGGGAGGTTAGTTGTGTGCTTCTTAAATACAATAGCAATCGAATATCAGAATTCTATTTTGGGGATCTGTTTTCTTGGGCTTTTCTTGGTACTTAGTCCTACATTTTATTTTATTTTTTTTGAGACAGACTCTCACATTGTCACCCTTGGTAGGGTGTTGTGGTGTCCCAGCTGGCAACAACCTTAAACTCTTGGGCTCTAGTAATTCTCTTGCCTCAGCCTCCTAAGTAGCTTGGACTAAAGGCGCCTGCCACAACACCCAGCTATTTTTAGAGACAGGGTCTCCCTCTTGCTCAGGCTGGTCTGGAACTCTTGAGCTCAAGCAATTCACCTGTCTCAATCTCCCAGAGTGCTAGTGAAATGACCTATAGGACTTGGAAAAATAGACTCTGGTGTAAATAATTGGTGATTTATTCACACCTGCGCAGGGGCCCATTGTCCTAAGACAATCGTCCCCAAAGTGTAGGGTTTTTTGTCTTTTGTACCCTTTTTGTGTATAAGGAATGTTGCCGTTGGCAGGGCACTGTCGGCAGGGTTACAGTTTGGGTTTACAGTTTAGGTATCAATGGTTACAGCTTGGATGGCAGTGGTTACAGTAGCAATGGTTACAGTTCAGATAGCAGTAGTCACAGTTTGGGTAACAATGTTTACACTTCTGTTCCTGGCAACCCTAGGGGGAAGAAGGGGCCTGGGAACAGGCTGAGAAGCATGTTGTCTGCCACCCTGGGGGGGGGGGCGCATGGGAACGGACTGGGTTACAACATTTCCCAATCCTCTTCTTGGGAATTAAATCTTTAATTTATCTGAAGGAAGGAGTCCTACTTCTGGGGGATTTAGGGCAGACGTGGAATCTGGGCTAGAGGGTTGGTACATGGTTCCTCTTCGGGTCCTGTGACATTCGCTCCTCCCTTTAAAGTCCAAAGTTTAATTAAGAGAAGTTCCTTGAGGAGTTTCCTCAGGCTTTAGCTGTGCATTGACCAGCCAGCTCCCAGTATGTGGCTGGAGCAGGGCATGTTGATTATCTTAAAAGTTAAGGAGCAGTGACGTTTTATTTGGCCAGCTGTGATGACTTCAGGTGAGAATTCTTTTCATTTTCACATTGCTGTGCATGTGGTTAAGATGATGGTGTAAACAAAACATGGTTAATTATCTCAGTGAAGATTTTTTCTTGTTACCTTTCAGTTTTTTTAGGCATTCCTGCTAAATTGTAGAGAATTGACAGAGGTCTCTTTGAACAATATCAGTGGCAAGGCTTGTATTTCATTAAGCTTTGCTTTCTAGCAGAGTTTACCATTCCTGTTCTTATGGCTTTGTTTATGCACATTGTTCTGTAATACTTTTGGCCAGTTTCTTAGTGTCATTTAACAGATTAATTTAGTAAAACAGTTATGTCTCATTTTATCAGTTGACAGTACAGACAAGGCTGGGATTTAATACAGGTGGGTTACAGTCTCTCTTTTTTTTCCTTCTTCAGTTTCTCTTTATTAGAGACAAATTATAGCAGAACTAACTCAGTTGTTAGAATAAACTGTATTATCAGTATACTGATTATTTGCATAAAGTGCAGTAAGAATAACTATTAGTCATTTAGGCTTCTTTTAAAATTGGCTTTGCTAGAATTTTTGTATGGGATTTCAGTTGGACTTGAAGCCTTTCATGAACCCAGATCTCATCTGTGCCATTAGATACCGGTATGTATTGGGTAAATTCCTCTTCTCTTGAGGTTCCCAAGCATATTTCAACTCCCAGACCTGTCAGGAAGTTACCTTTGTTACTTACTACAGATCAGGAAATGTTACTGATGGGGATCTGGCCAGTTTTTCAGAGGGCTTTTTATTGGCTTTCTAAAGTCAACCTTAATCCCTTGATGCAGTCTGGACATTTCTGGAAATGTTATTCCAGCCAAAGCTTTGGTAAAATAACCAGTGTTTTATCATGTCTTATAGAACAAAACAGATTCTTGTTGAACTTATACAAAATAACTGTATTGTTAGAAATTAAGAACACTTACAAATCCAGAGAAATCAAGGAAAGAGATAATTACATGTTTTTAAATTCTGCTTGTAAGTACATACATTGTTTGAAAAATTACAAATAGTTAAAACAAAACACAGAAGTAACAATATTCAAAAAGTTATAACAAACTAGCTCAGTTCTATGTAACTAATTTTTGTTCTGTTTGAAGTTAGGTTAGCAATGTTCATAGACATATTAACAAGTCTTATTTTTTTCTTCTTAATTTTGAACTCAGTCAGCTACATAAAAAACATCTTTTTAGATGAATTAAAATTATTACTGACAGTATATGTTAGGATAGATGAATGTTTTACAATATTGGAAAATGTGTAATTATAATTCACATAAAATTAATTACCATTTCATATTTGACAATGCTTTTCATATGCTTTTAATCAATTAAATAAGTCTAATTTGTTTTTCTCAGGTTCAGGACCTGCCAGTCTCTGTTCATGTGGCCGGCGCCACAACTACTGTGCTATGGGCACCAAGCCCCCTAAATTTAGAGTTCTTACTTTGGAAGTTTTGTCAAATATCAAAGGTTTAAAATATTTATTTAAACAAAATTACAAGTTAAAAGATTTTAAAGGAAATACATAGTCAACTGGATTACATGAAAACTTTTTACAAAATTTCTTCTATGAGTTTTGCTTAACTTGTACAGACAATCTATAGACATTTAAAATTTTCTTTAACTTTTGTTCTGTTTTTCACTTTTATTTATTTTTTTTTTTTTTTGAGACAGGGCCTCAAGCTGTCCCCCTGGGTAGAGTGTCATGGCATCACAGCTCACAGCAACCTCCAACTCCTGGGCTCAAGCGAGTCTCCTGCCTCAGCCTCCCAAGTAGCTGGGACCACAGGCGCCCGCCACAACACCCGGCTGTTTTTTGGTTGCAGCCGTCATTGTTGTTTGGCGGGCTCGGGCTGGATTCGAACCCACCACCTTAGGTGTATGTGGCTAGCGCCTTAGCCACTTGGGCCACAGGTGCCAAGCCTGTTTTTCACTTTTAAATAACTATTCTGTTTCAGGATAAATTTATTACCCAATATTCTTTTCTTATATAATGTTATTTTTTTCTGTCTAATTTTCTTACTCCTTAAAATTCACTTCTTACAAAACAGGATTACAGTTAACTATTTACTTGCTAAACTGACAATTAGAAAGTTAGAAGGTAAGAATTTTTCTCTGATAAAGACCCAGCACCCCCTTTTTTTTGCAACTATTATTACATTTTACAAATGAGAGACATTTGTGAAATATGACATTTTTAGCTTCGTTGCCTTTATAACAGGAAATGTGATTGGATGGCAAAATAAAGAGTATTACAATCAGGCAAATGTTAAACAGAAAAAGGAGGGGCCCCAAAGTTCAGTGATGGTGGGGAATCAAAGAGTTAGGGGATACCAAGCTTAATACTAATAATAAAGATGAAAATAAGGCAGTTTCAGAAGGAGTAAAGTTGTGAAGAGTCCCTTGAAAGAAAAGATCTGTAATCTACTCACATATGTTTTTAAGACTGTTTGTTTCAGGCCGAGACTAATCTTTCAATAAACAATGAACAAATGATCAGATCTATGAACAAAGTCTAATAGTTTACTCTTATACTCTTAGAATCAGAACCAGAACACATTTTTATACATTTTTTAACAGGCCTGTGAGTGATCTAACACCCCGGGGGTTGATTGGACACCCCACTTTTTATTTTAATGATGTTTCTGGTGACAGGTGTTGACAGCCTGGCAACCTGGGGCCCCTGTTTAAAGTTATTGTCTCTTTGGCCTTCCCTTAAAGGTTTTTAAGGGTTTTACAATAAATGATTTTAAACGTTACATGTTTTCATAGCAATTCATAACAAACAAGCATAACAAAAATACTATTAATAGTTAATTAATGTTCATAGACATCAGGTAAAAATAGATTTTAAAATGGCTTACCTCTGTGGCCCCTTTTTAGGGGCCCTAGGATGTTTTCAGGAGGTGCCTCTTCTCAAAGGGATTACAGCCTGCCCCCCTCAGAGACCACCTGAAAATCGGCAGAATATATACCAACCAGAGTGATGTCAGGTTGCTATTTTAAAAAGTAATTGACCTTAAGTTTTCTGCTGAGAGCTGGCACCTTATCTCAAAGTTATTTGTAACTTAGCAACCACAGTTTTTATTAGTAGGTTTAACAAACTTTGTATTAACTCTTTAATTGCCAGAAAGAGAGAATCTTTAACACAAGTAAACACAGAGACTTTCCTTGGATTGAAATCTAAGAGTGGAGTTTTCTTTTTTTTTTCTTTTTTTCTTTTTTTTTTGAGACAGAGCCTCAAGCTGTTACCCTGGGTAGAGTGCCATGGCATCACAGCTCACAGCAACCTCCAACTCCTAGGCTCAAGTGAATCTCCTGCCTCAGCCTCCCAAGTAGCTGGGACCACAGGTGCCCACCACAATGCCTGGCTATTTTTTTTTTTTTTTTTGGTTGCAGCCATCATTGTTGTTTGGCCGGCCCCAGGCTGGATTTGAACCCACCACCTTAGGTGTATGTGGCTGGCAACTTAGCCACTTGAGCCACAGGGACCAAGCCAAGAGTGGAGTTTCTAAAGTAACCTTGAAGGGACACTGAATAAAGCACCGGAATTGATAAATTAAATACAATCTTGACTAACAGATGTTACACAATTTACTAATATATAAAGTTCACCAGACTGCCTAAACTGCAACTTTTTTTTTTTTTTTTGGCACAGCTTCTACCTTTTACCCCCTCATCCCCTCATGATTTGTAGACTCAAGTTAGTATTTGCCAAGTAGGTGCCCGCTTCTTAAAGTTGAAAATCTGGAATTTCTAGTTTCTCTTTGTTAAGCTGGTTAGTTTTACTTACAGAAAATATGCACTTCCTTACTGTTGTTCTTGGTGAATTTGGCTGAAATTTAAAAGTTACTGAAAGAGCATTTTCAAAAATTACGCTGTCTTATTTTGAACAAATCACTAAGCGGATGAAAAGACAGTAACACAAACATTATAAAAAACAGATAAACCAATAAAGTAAAATGACAAGTGGATGGGACAGGAAACACAAACGGGATTCAATAGGCAGAAATTAGTCATACGCGGAGTGACATTTAACTCTTTCACTCACTCACTTATACAAAACCTAAAACATGTAAAAGACACACAAACCAGAACCAGCATAATTGACTGCAGAAACACAAGACAACCCAATAGGAGACTGCAATTTACCAGAACAGGACTAGCCTGCAAATCTGAACAGTCTAAAAAGACTGCTAATACCAAAGCAGTTTAATAAAGAGCTGCAAACATGACAACACAAAAACAAACAACCCGAAGAGACGGGGGACGTCTCCCCCATCTCGGGAACAGGCATCTCAGGCCATGTCTCGCCTAGCCTATTGGTCCCCCAGATTCTTTAGAGACCCAGACAGACTTACTTAAGGTGCCACAATCAAATCACCAAAAATGGAAAATTTGGCAATCTGTGACCCGAGGTTTTTTACACGGCTGAGCGCTCCAGGGCAGAGGAACATCTTCTCTGAGGCCTTCCCCTGGAGCTGTCAGCCGGTAATGGGTCCGGGCAGGGGTCCAAGGGCGATCTTGCTGGGAGCCTCCAGATGAAATAACCTATAGGACTTGGAAAAAATGGACTTGGACCCACTCTGATGTAAATAACTGGTGATTTATTCACACCTGTGCAGGGGGCCATTGTCCTGAGACAAGTGGCCCCCTGAAGTGTAGGTTTTTTTGTTTTTTATACCCTTTTTGTGTATAAGGAACTTTGCCATTGGCAGGGCACCGTCGGCAGGGTTACAGTTTGGGTTAACAGTTTAGGTATCAATGTTACAGCTTGAATGGCTTGGATGGCAGTGGTTACAGTAGCAATGGTTACAGTTCAGATAGTAGTAGTCACAGTTTGGGTAACAATGGTTACAGTTCTGTTCCTGGCAACCCTAGGGGGAAGAAGGGAGTCTGGGAACAGGCTGAAGCATGTTCTCTGCCACCCTGGCCAGCGGGGATGGGAATGGGCTGGGTTACAACACTAGGATTATAGGTGTGAGCCATGGCACCCAGTCTCTGTTCCTACACTTACCTACAGCCTGGAAGGCAATGTGGTGCACACTCAAATGGAGGTAATTGAGGTGGGTTTAATAATGGTAATATTTATAAAGATGAAGGCAGGGTGGCAGATTCAACAGTTGACTTCAATTTCTCATTCCTATCTGTATCCACACTCTTTCATGGCCTTGTTTTGGATGGAACAGACTCTCACCTTTGGTCTTGGCTATTTGACTTGTTTTGGCCAATGGGAAGTGGGTGGGAGTGAGAACATTTCCATTCTAAGCTTAGGCTTATAAGAAGCATCACATATTTTTGCTTGCTCTTACACACTCTTACCACAAGAAACATGCCTACTGGTCTAATGAGGGTGAGAGACACAGGGAACAGAGATGCTCCAACACCCCCAGAGATCCCCACACAGGGAGAAGCATAGCTGTTCCAGCTACCAAAGTGTGAAGTAAAGATGCTCCATTGAGCTCGGCCTCAGTCGGCCAAGCTCTAGTGGATCTGCAGATCTATGAGCAAAAAATTGTTTTAAAATGTTGGACTTCAGAACAGTGCTTATGCAGGACCGCGTTGCCATAGTAAACTGATAGACTGGAATAAATAAAAATCAGTAAGAGATGGGACAGACCTCAGAGATGTTGATAGTAAGCCCAAAGGGTCAGGGGAGTGGGAGAAGTTATTAATGTGGTTGGAGAGAGTGGATACAGGAAAGGACTGTTTGACAAGCGCTGTGGCCTTTGTTGGAAGGAATCAGACAATCCTGGAGACAAGGGAAGGAGGCCAGGGGAATAAATATATCACCTTGCTCTCCTCCCACCATCTTAGTCTCCTCCTGGTGACTCCCATTGTCAAACTAGAAGGTAAGAGCACACTGATGCAGATTATTTTAAAAACCTTCCTAGCGCATAAAACAGAATGAAGAATAGGTCTGGAAGAGAAAATGGAAAATACCCAACACACTGCATGTCTGGAGATTTCTTCGTTTTACCCTCATATTTGTCTAAGAGTCTGGTGGAGTATAGAACTCTAGGTTTGAAATAATTCCCTTCAGAAGTTTGAAGACAATCCCAGTGCTTAGGTAAAAATCCCAAAGACGTGAAATCAGTATGTCAAAGAGATAT
Source organism: Otolemur garnettii (assembly GCF_000181295.1). Classification (NCBI taxonomy): domain Eukaryota; kingdom Metazoa; phylum Chordata; class Mammalia; order Primates; family Galagidae; genus Otolemur; species Otolemur garnettii. The sequence continues at coordinate 142,373 of NW_003852503.1, read as the reverse complement.
GTGCATGCCCATGTGTACTGCGGTATCATTCACATGGCCCAGCTATGCAGTAAATCTAAGTGTCCATCGTTGGGTGAATGAATAAAGATGACATGGTATAGATAAGGGAATATACATAATGTCTACACATAATGGAATACTATCTCCTTCCTTCCTTCCTTCCTTCCTCCCTCCCTCCCTCCCTCCCTCTCTCCTTCCCTCACTCTTTCTTTCTTTTTCTCTTTCTTTCTCCCTTCCTTCCTTTCTTCCTTGAGGACATAATGTGGAGCAAAGTAAGCCAGGCACGTAAAGATGACTACCTTGTAATTTCCTATGTGGACCAGCCTGAGCTAGAACAAGACCTCGCCTCTAAAACTAGCTGGGCATTGTTGCAGGTGCCTGCAGTCCCAGCTATTTGGAAGCCTGAGGCAAGAGAATAGCTTGAGCCCAAGAGTCCGAGGTCGCTGTGAGCTATGATGCCACAGCTTTCTATTGAGGGTGACAAAGTGAGATTCTGTCTCAAAAAAAAAAAAAAATAGCCAAGCATTGTGGTGGAACCCCGTAGTCCCAGCTACTTGGGAGGCTGAGGCAAGAGAATCACTTAACCCCAAGAGTTTGAGGTTGCTGTGAGCTGTGACAGCACAGCACTCTACCGAGGGTGACATAGTAAGACTGTCTCAAAAAAAAAAAAATAGAAAATAACTCAGCTGGGTACTGGGGTGGGCACCAGTAATCCCAGCTACTCGGTAGACTGAGGCAAGAGGATCACTTGAGCCCAAGAGTTTGAGGTTGGTATGAGCTGTGATGCCACAACACTCTCTACCCAGTGGGACAGAGTGAGCCTCTGTCTCAAGAAACAAAACAAAACAAAACCCAAAGTCATTTTTACTCTCTGTCTAAAATGAGAAGATGAGAAGCGAAAAGTCCAAATAGCAACTGTATCCATATGGGGGAGACAGATTCACTACCTATTTCTAGGTTATATTAATTACTAGTCAAATTTAGTTGTAGTCCTAGCTGGATATTCTATTTCTAAACACAACCGTTTGATCCCGTTTTCCTCCCTAGTTTCCTTCAATTGATTCAGAATTTGGGGTGGGAAGAAAGGCGTGTTGTATATATTGAGCCTCTTAAACCCCAACAAGCTTGCCTATCTTCATTATTAGCCATTGTGCCAATTCATATTCCTCGGAGTAGAAGAAGTGGGTTCCCATTGTTTCACATCACCCACTTAGTTTTGTCAGACTTTAATTTTGCCAATTTATGAATGAGAAATTGTATCTCATGATTGTTGAACTTGTATTTTCTTTTTCAAGGAGGCTGAAGATCATTTTTCTACATTTTTATTGGACTTGGGATTTCTTTTCTGCTTGCAACTTTCTTTTTTGGGGGGGCTTAATTTCATAACTTTTTCTTCTTGCTGATTTGTAGAAATTCTGCAAAAGAATTCGCTAAAATATATTTGAAATAGATATGAGAATAGAGAATAATATAATATTCATGTTCCCATCACTCAGCTTCACTAAGTCTTTTTTTTTTTTTTT